>NW_018250760.1:127379-133212 GCF_001263595.1 Phalaenopsis equestris | reverse complement strand
GCTTCTGTCGCTCCACCACAAGATCACCGACGGTGATATGGTGTTTAATTCCAACAAACCGCTTAACAAAGAGGTCTTCTACTTCTGCAAATGTTTTAACTGAGCCATTGGGCAGTTTAGCGTACCAGTCAAAAGCGATTCTCGAAAGACTGCTCACAAATTGACGATACAACTACGCATCACTACCCCCGCGTTGCCGCAACTTGCTCGGAAGTGTGCAACATGCTGTCGGTGGTTTCCCGTTCCATCAAATGTCTTGAATGATGGTGGTATGAAACCCTTAGAGTATTGGATATTATCAAATTCTTCGGGATAGGGTCCACCCTTTAGAATCAATGCTCCTCCTTTTGACTGAGTCAGGGCTTCTCTCAGTTGTAGCTCTGCCATTTGTTTAATGTCTTTTTATGGTATTGATTCATGAAATGAGTCTTTCTTTGGTTGATCATCTTCATTGAGCGAAGTGAATTTCTTCTTATCATCGACGATCTGGACGCTTGCCCCTGGGGTAATTATCGGCGGTGACTGTGATTGTCCTTGAATAGTGGCTATGGCGATCGTCATTTCTTCTAGTTGTTCCTTCATCTGGTTGATTTGTTGATCACGTTGTTGAATGACTCTTTGCAATTCATCCACGACGTTCTCCTAAGTGGGTAAAGGAGCATCGCACGAGGATAAGGTGGGTCTAGCCTCAATAACATTGATTTATGCGACTTCCTCTATCTCATATTCTGACGGATCGTAGGGTTTATCACCCATATCTTTCCTTCGTTCTTCGGACAACCGTGTAATGTCGGCTCGAAGCTTTTCCAATGTATCCTCGATCAACCTTCCTTTGACAACTTTAAGGTCAATTGAAGGTTTTTTATGAGCTTCATCTCCTTTGTTGAGCATTGGTGCAGTTTTGTAGAAGTCAGATGGAGCAATTGGATCAGCTGAAATCATATTGATAGAAGCTCTTTCAGGCTCTGTCAAGTACTCTTTTGAAATTATTATGTTCCCATTTTTGAAATTCTTTTCAAGTCATTCTTTGAAGTTGATACAGTTTTCTATAGTGTGTCAGAGCAGTCTGTGGTAAGGGCAGTAGTTGAGATGATCTTTTTTGTCGACTTCCTCAGGCCTCTTTGGCTCTCGTAATCTAAATTTGGGAATCAAATATTGAAATATTTTTGCTACAGCTTCTTTTCTAAAAAAGTATACTTTGTCCACCATTGCCACTATCTCAGATTTTCCAGCCTTGGACCATTTTGGAGAGATGGTGGTGGTGATGTGGTAGCAACCTCATAGACTCCATCCTCTCCGTAGGTAGTAGACAACTGGTGAAACATACTCCCCATGAGTAAAGGTGAGGTATCGCTTAATCCTGTCTCATCCAGTCGGAGGGCGATGTCAGTAGTAGTCAACTCTATGACTTTCGCCTTCTCGACTCTTAGAACTTTCTGGTTGTGCCTTTTCCTATGTCTTGGTCAGTTGCACGGAATTTGAATTGGACCCAATTTCGAATATAAAAAATGGCGGGGCAAAAGCATCGACTGACACTTCTTCGTATATAATCTCATTCCCTTTGTTTAGTGGAACAGTTGGTGTAGTAGCGGTGAATCCAGTGACAGAAGCAAAAACAGTCCTGGGAGCGGTCCCTACGCTCCTAGCGGGAGCGGTCCCTACGCTCCTAGCGACAGACTTTACAGCAACAACAGAATTCTTTTCAATCAGCATCCTCTTCAGAGGGGGGACTTCATTAGCATATTTGAGGTTGAACTCCACAACAGGCTCGACAGACTTATCCGTTTCAGGTTTCATTATGACAACAACAACATTCTCGAACTTGACTTCAATATCGTTGAATCATTGTCCAAATTTAATAACTGCCAAGTCAGGCAACTTGCTCTTGCTAACAGCAAACTCCACTCCAGTGGCGAAAGAAAAAATCAACTTTGGTGAAGACATTATATCTGTCATTTGAAAAAATTTCGGAAGTCAGTGACGTCCAATGCCTTGCAATTTCAGCGGCAGTACTCACTTATGAATTGGATATCCTTTAAAATTTATTTATGGGAATTTTGTCACAAATTTTGTGATTTATTTCGCTTTGAAATTTTGATGAAATTTCATTTTGTTTGGAGTTTAAAAAGAAGATTGTGAGAGTTAAATTTTAGTGTTAACTCGTTCACAACAAGTTAAGATAAAAAATAAATAAAGTATAGGACCCGATTTAAGAATTGGAGGGTGTCGACCTCGCATTTGATTCATTTTGATAGACCACTCATAATCTACCACACCTATTGAGAGTTTACTGGACTAAACACGCTGCTTAAGGATGACTAAGTAGGCAGTCCTGGAATCCAAGAAGAGTTGACTATATTGGCTTAAGGAAGAAATAAGCACGGTATGTCAACAGAAGTACAACAGTCTGACCCACGAGGGACATGAGCACACTACTGATGTATGAAAAGAAAACCACCTGATCAAAGATGAAGAGAGGAACTAGACCCCAACGGAGTCGTCAGAATTTGTTGGCCCGTTATTTTTGAAAGAATGAAAAGGAATGATTTTTGTAAAATATGAAAATAGTTTTGATGTAAATATGATTTTTGAAAGTAACATTTTAATTTAAAATAGATGAGACCGAACGATTCTCAAAATAGATGAGACCGAACGAATCTCACATATTGAATAGTTTGGATGAGTGAGTGCGATGTCACAAGTAATACACTATCCCGAAGGATAAACATACCACTTAACAATAGACTCAACCACCTAAGCTAAGAAGTTTGTGACATCCGTTTGGTCTGCAAAATCTTTTATGTTTGACCGACAAGTTCTCTAAGTTCTCTAACCTAATATAAGAATTAGATAATGTTTATTTTACCTGGGTTCCAAGTTTCCTATAGGAGCAAATCCCTATAGTTAATTACATCTTAAATAACCAGGATCACTTAAGAAGACTCTCGATCAAGATCAGTGGTTTTGCTTTCCAGATTTCAAAGTTTAGGTTTCCAAGATTGAACACAGGAAAATCAAACGGGAGGCTCAAATAAGAACAATTATTTTAAGGAATCCAAAGGAGCGAAGAGTAGGGGATATCACAGATCCAGGGAGAACCCTGGTGACCTCCCAACTATCCTATTGTTTGGCTTTATGTCTTTGAAATGATGTTATTCAATGTTTAATCCTGCAACTATTTTAATCCTGCAACTTATTTTAGAATTTAGGACTTACATTCACACGATATCTGATCGTACAAATGACCTAGAAAGATAAAAGATTTGCACCATACCGTACTGTAACCTCGGAATCCTAAAAAGTTAGGATTTATAATTGCAAAGTCCTAAAGATAAGGTGAGGATTTACGTTGCGCTAAGCAAACTACCTTGAAGTCCTATGACTTGTTATTTAAACTAAGGAAATTGTAGACTTGTTTTGATATGGCAGATTTATCTCGAAGTTGCTCTTCTGTGTGTCCTCATCGTGCTGCCCATGGTGTTCGCTCCTAGCTCCCCGTCGTAGCACCTTCAGATTCGATGTTAATTTCAAGGGTACATGCAATTGTTTAGTCAACGATCTGCTGTCGTGTACCTTCTATAAAATCAACTACTGACCTCCTATTCTAAGATATAGTGTGTAAAAGAAACAGTAGCAGATGTAAGTTTAGTAACAGATTTTAAGAAATGAACTAGCATGAATTGCATCAACAAAAACATTCTAGAAAACTCAAGAAAGAGCGACAAATGACCCATGACGAAAGAAAACTCGAGAAAATCGACAAATGACTTACGACAGAAATCTCGAAGCAAAAAACAACAAATGGTAACTCAAGGAAAGTCATAAAAAACACAGGAAGATCCCGGAAAAAGACCACGAGTGCTTTTCCAAAAGTTCCAATAAAATCCCACGAAAAATCTAAAGAAAGAAAACCGCAAGCACGAGGGTCGGGGCTAGACTCAGATACTATGTATTTGTACTCGAGGGACGTTAAAAACTACTATTGGTCACCCGGATATATAGAGTCTGCCACTTAACTAGAAGGGACTCCTACTAAACCTAACTTAGGAGGGTACTCCTTAGCCCGGTACTGGTAATCAACAAGTGAACAATCAAGTTACAATGTATTTAAAATTTATATTTTAGCATGCACATGGATTTCAGGCATAGAAAAGGAAATGGTATCAATTTTGTAGTAAAAAAATATCTTTTTACTTATAAATATTGTATATGTTCTTATCATGTTTTGTTATTATCAGTTGTGAAGAATTATGATTGTCCACGAGTCGATCACGCCGTCGGGCGTAGGACCGTCAACAACTTAAGAAGGTACAGGTCCCCCGCTAGTCTTGTGTCGGTGAATGATACTATCATCCTACAGTTTATCAGGTCCCAGGATTGGGTCCTCATGTCGTAAGATGAAATATCATTCTGCTATACCACTGGTGTGCCTTTGTCATCATCGCCCTAAGCCCCAAAAAACAAAACCGACCTACTTGCGATCTTGCTTGATCGTTTTATATATAACAAAAGACTATGTATGAGTACTTATGTGTCAGACATAAGCACTGAAAACCGAACCAAGAAGCAAGAAAAAAATGAATAAAAATGGAGATGAGAGAGAGGAGGAACAGATCCACCCAAAAGATCGAAAAGGCGAAGTGTGAATCAGTCCTCAGAACTGTGACGAAACACCTGAAAAGAAGGGCCCAAGTTCCTTGAATCAACCCAAAAAAAAGGATATCATTTTCTCAAATTTCATAAATGGATCAACCCAAGCAGGGTATCCCTTCCAATTCTTGTTTCAAACAGTTCGAAACGGGCCCGAATCAATGTGACAATTGTATACGCGGCTTCACCGCCACCTATATATTCACACACCCAAGCCTTACCTAAGCCTAAATTCGAATGTGGCATTTATGTTATCCAAAATTTAATGTCAAGCCTCCAAACTCTTCCCAAACGACAATTTTATGAGTTTTCAAATCCTTTCATGAATCCAATTTATATCAACTTTATGCTTTCCCAAAACGAAGTTTTATTTAAGAGTCTTTCAAAAAGAGTCTTTCAAATTTCACAAATCGAATAAAGGAATGTAATCCACAAAGGACCACCTTCAAAATTCCCAAAATCTTGCAAACAATAAAGCCGTCTAATTCCAACTCCAACCAAAAGCTTTCCCTGTTATATAAGCATGAAATCATCCAAATAAAACCATATAAATACTCATGGCTAGGGGCAGTAGAAAGGGGCAGCCACCATGGCCAAATTACCATATAAAGAAGTCACAAGGTAAGGCTCACGACCAGGGGCAGCAAGAAGAAGACCACCAACACAACTTATCACCTAAAGAAATCACAAGATAAGGTTCACGGCCAAGGACACCAGAGAGGGACAGCTAACGCCACCAATTTAACCTCACGGGTAGGGACAACAAAAGGATAGTCAACATCTCAAGCTCACGGGTAGGGGCAGCCAGGGGAATTAAAACTAAGTTTTGCAAGTAGTTAAAACCAAACTACCACACAACCAGATTGAGCCCTGCAAAAGAGACCAAAAGAAGAACAAAAATCCAGCCAAACCAAGCCCAACAAATGGAGAAAACAGGACAGAATTCCAGCCAAAACGAGTCCAGCGCAAGAACAAAATAGGGTCACATTCTAACCAAACCGAACCCAACAAAAAAGGGTGCCAAGGACATAATATAATTTCCACAAAACTGAGCCTAGTTTCAAGCCAAACCGAACCCAGTAAAAGGGCTAAATCGAGCCCAACAAAGAGGCCAAAACAGGAAAGAATTCCAGCCCTAAGGTGGTCGAATCAGGCAATAGGAGCATTTAGGGAAAGAAAGAAA
>NW_018250760.1:110367-127369 GCF_001263595.1 Phalaenopsis equestris | reverse complement strand
AAAGAGAGAAACGACAACCTCGAGAAGGAGAAAGGTCGGCCAACCGACATTTTTTGATTGGAGAGCCACTCGGTCGAGCGGCTACGCGAAGAAGAAGAGGAGTCGGGAGCGGAGGAGGAAGCCGTGTGGATCGCTCGCGAGATCTAGGGCTCGCACGAGAGGGACGCTGTTGCGGCTCTGACAAGAAGCGTTAGAAAGATTCGTGAATAGGAGAGGGGCACAGGAGCTAGGGCCCTTGCGCGACAGAGGAGTGTACCTGGGTTACGAGTCTGCATGTGTGAGTGGGATTAAGTAGGGTCTTCTTTTTTTTTATTATTATTGTTATTATAATGTTAATATTTGAAAATCTCGATTTGTGCATTTTCATTTGTGCATAAAATCATAACAAAATGAATGTCTTTTTTAGGTAATTTTGACGTTTTGGACGCGCCAACGCAGTCCGCTTTGTCATCCGGTGTCGTTCGGACGAATTCATCGATTTGCGTGTGATTTGCTCGTGTGCAGAATTATGACAATATAGGTGTCTTCCATATCTAAAAACGATGTTCCGAACGCACCAGAGTAGTCCGTTTTGCCATCAGAGGTCGTTCGGAGAAGTTCACATTTTCACCCTTTTTAAGCTCAATTTTAGTTCGACCTTGCGCAACTTGGTGAATTTTGTGTGTTTTGTGTGTGCTGATAGAGTCTTAAAGGAGTTTCCCTAGGGCTTGAGATTCTATTGGGAACTTCTCTTTGATTTCCCATATGTTGGTCCATAATCACTCGATCAAATGATGATGGTTTGATACCACCCAGGCGAGGCGCCACAAGAGGATCAAGAAGTGGTTCAAATTTCTAAAAAGGGTGGGTCCCAGGTCTAGTCCTCTAAGATAGTCAATAAGAAACCATAGAGCTAGATCCTAAGATCTATGAAAAGGAGAAATGACCTCAAAATGAGGTCAACACCACTTAGAATCTTTTTCACTCTTAACAGCTAACTTTCAACATCTAGTGGATCTCCTTTTCTAGAAAAGAGAGGTGGTCTCATATAGCTAATCCTTCCTCAGTATAACATCAAAAGTTTGAATTGGTATAATGTTTAATTATGCTAATAACTTTTTATAAAAAAATATTAACATGCACAAAACATTTGTTATTTGCATAGAAACTATCTATCGAGGGCATATTAACACACAAGGCATAATAAAGTGCACAATATCAATATAAAGATTGGCAGAAAATGATTTAGAAATGAAAGCATCTGATGCACCCGAATCAAATAAAATTGTGTTAGGCTGATCTAGAATAAGAAGCGTACTTATAAGCTCATATTTTATAGCCTTTTAAGGGGGTAATTGCAAAAACATTGACCTTTACTGTTTGCTAATTCCAATGCTTTGAACTTTCATTATTTTCTTGAGTAGAATGCTTTCCCAAAAATTAAATTTTGCTGAACTGACTGCCTTACAAAAATTTTCTAGAGTATCCATCTCCTTGAAATGGTTGTGGCCTGTTATCCCTCTTCTTTTTTTGCAGAAAATCCATCTGATGATGTCCTACCTATCCACATCTTAATTTTTTTAGCTCGACATAAGGAAATTATATATATATATATATATATCTAAATTTCTAAAAAATTGGCCTTTCCAACTGAGTCTGCTTCTGCGTACCTTCCAATTTAAAATGTTTACTTTGGGGGTCTTCTCTCTTGCCAAAATTTTCTTACTTGCTTGTTTGAGGTTGTCACTATTGATTGGAGAAGTTCAACTCATTTTCAATTCTTCTTATCCTTTCAACCAACATTGAGAAATCACTGATTTCCAAAGGAGTCAATCTCAATTGATCTCGGAGGCTCTGCTAAAATATATGACATTTTCCCACTTGAGTACTGTTAGAATGGAGTGCATATTTGAAAAGAGAAGTGAATTTTGTTTCATATTGCATAGTTGTCCTTGACTCCTGAGTCAAGTTTAAAAATTTATCTTCTAATACTAGTTTGGTTGAAGGTAGAATAAACCAATCCTTGAAAACTAACAAATTCATCCTACTGAATCTGTGGAAGAAATGTTAGCTAAAATTTCTCTATGTTGCGTCGATCACCACTTCTTTACCTCGCCTGCTAATATGAATGTGGCTAGCACCACTCTTTTATTCTCTGGATTAATCATGTTATCTAGAATCTTCCCGATCTTCAACAAGTATAGGGTCACCATCACCTTTAAATGCATGCGGCTTAAATGTCTGAAAGTTCTTCAAATGCTGATCAACTTTTGTACCATATTTGCTTCTGGATCAGATGTTGGTAGACAATATTTCAAAAGTAACCATTTTATCAACCACTTATGATATCATCTGAATAATGCCTCAGTAACTTTAGGTCCTTCATTTGCTCGTATTCTGGATAACATTTTTGTTTGATTCATTTTTAATTTGTTTTTCTTGCTCTATATTTGGCCTAGAAGGCTGACCCTCAACCACTTCAGAGTATTTATCTGTATTTACACAATTTATTATTTAATGCAATTTATTATATAATATTTATGTTATACACGCATTATATCTCAAGTCATATGGGTTACCCATCCCAAATCAGTCAAACTATAACTCTGTATATCAATTCATATTTTAATTTCATTCTTACGTCTTCTAAATCTAAACACGCTTCCATCATTTTTGTATGCCAACCATGCTATGATACCAATTTCTTTGCACCCCAGCTGACCTCTTCTATAAGGCCAATTATGGTGCGACTGAGTTGAATGACTCAGTTAGACCAAATTCTTACCAGCACTCGTCCCGACTTGCATAATCAACACTTAATGGGTAATGAAATAAGTTAACTCAATTGCCACAAACATTCATTATTTATTTTAATTCATAATTCATACATATTTTCATATACTTGAAAGGGCGAAAAATCATGTCACCAAGAGTCATATACAGAGATGTTAAAATTAACTTAATAAAATACGTACCTTAAAGTCTGTTCAACATTTAAAAGTATACAATGGAAAATTGCTTGCTTTGATGCTTCATACCTCTTCCTAAAAATCAACCATGTAAAAGAGTGAGCAATAAGCTCAGTGAAATAATCAATACTAAAGTAAGATTTTATAGGCGAAAAGAAAGATGTGCATGATCATTTGTAGCTCATACGCATGACAATAGAATATATCACAACATACTTTAATCATGTAAAACATCTAAAGAAATGCATGAATTGTAGTAAATTATGTTAGTTGTATAAAACATGTGTTTCATTCTTTCATATACAATCATGGAAATATCCATAAGAATTTCATCACTGTAATCATAAAAAGTCACTTGTAATTGTATAGACTTTGACTACTTTCATATAATTTTGTCACTTGCGGGTTTACATCCTTGGCTGAGCCCAATACTTTCCGAGTACGTCCATGTTTGAATATTAGCAGTCGACAATCCCATTGTTCCACATCTTCCATATTTACAAGCATTCATGTAATAACTTATCTATTACAATACTTGCGACCTTTCTGTAATCATAATTCTTGTAACAAACATTCATCTGAGGCCAATTATATATGCATAAACAATAGTATACGAATATTTGCAAGTGACAATTTTGTAAACATGTTCATCATATAAATAAAATGGTAAAATTATAAACATTGATGGTGCCATTTCAAGCTTGTTTCGTGCTATAAAATGTGCAGGCAATCATAATATGAAGAAATTCTAAATGAAGTCGCATATGCCAATAGGGATTACATAGAAATCCTATAAAAAGTTATTATTCTTAATTTAACTTATGATTATTACACCTGAATTAACAGAGCAGTCCTACGTCGAGTTTTCTCAAACTCGCATCTAGCTTGTCGCCTAAAATAAACCACCTTGAAAGGATTTCACTGCATCTAAATTCTATTCCTTCTTAACTTAGCCAACAATCAAAATCATTCTTCAACTTAAATAACATCCAACTAAAACAACTTTCTCAAGCCATCTCTAACCCCCAAACTAAGGTTTTCATGCATGTTGTAATGTTCATAGCTGATAATTAATGAAAAGATATAAAAGAATTAATTAGTTGATTATGGTTAAGATGCATTTTCTTACCTCCACCTCAATATCTTCTTAAATCACTCTTTTTTTTTCCTTTCCCTCTTTTCCCTTCTTCCTTTCTACATTTTTCTTTGCTCATGTCTAGATTTTTCAAACTACATGCAGATAATCAAAAGCCATCGCTTCAGTTCAACACGTTAGATCGTGCTTTTGCTTGTGCTACAATACCCAAGACACAAGCAGAAACAAATTATAGGGAAGAAAATGAATGTTTTAAATTACTTAGAAAGAAGTATTCCCTTACTAATTTTTTTCCCAAAACCCCATATTGGAAGTTTCAGCCCTCTTACCCACCGTCTGCCCTGCTCTGTTCTAAAGTTGCACGATCGCATGGCTCCAAGCACACAAAATAGAAGGGAAAAATTATAGGAAATGCAGCCCATTACCTCTTATCCATTTGATTTCATCAAATCGTTGTATGTCGACGAAAGTACGGTTCCACTTAATTGCTAGTGTCAAGAATTAGGACTTAATGAAATGCTTAATTAATTTTAATTAAACTAATATATTTATTTTTTATATCTTCAATAATATCTATAATCTATATATAATGCTATATATGAAATTGATCGATTCAACATACAAAATTTTATAACATCAATTTGGTCTGATTTTGACGAATGCAAAAAATTGGAGTATATTTTAAAATTGCCAAAAAATATCTTGATTTATCCAAAATTGGGTAGTACAATAGGTTTCAAGGGAGAGTATATACAACAATAGAGATAGTGAGATTATGGCAGATAGTGTTGTAACAAGGTTTTGATGAATTAGATTTTAGAGAAGGTCGGTTGCGTTAGTTGTAATGGCGCCATCATTGGAGATGAAATGTTTGGTTGGTTTGGTATGTTGTCGTTAAAATACTTTTTTAAACTAATCACTTCGAAGAGTTTGATTACTTGTGATTTTCATGTGGGGTGATCTTTTGATGTGGGCTGAGTGGTAAGGGAATTTTTTAGTTTATTTGCAGGGAATTTGAGTTGGGGAGGTTTTCGTGTACCATGTGTTTGAAGGACTGAATTATCAGTTGCTGTGAGAACAATGTTTGTGGATGATCTCATCCATTGGAGAGTGGTAGGACGAAGTAGTAACTAACTTGATACTTTTCACAGAGGTGAGACATTAGTTACACACTACACACAAAAGGGAGAAATAAATAACACAATAGGAGACTCAACTAAGGGTGTATTCCAAATTGGGTGGCGATGGAGTGAAGGGTTGGAGGGCAGGGCTAATGTAGGGGAAGGGCAACAGGGGAGGCGGTTGGCTATGGTGGCTAGGAAGGTGGTTGGGAAGGAGAACCAGTTCAGGGAAGTGGCAATAGGGAATGTGGTTGGCTATGGTGTAGGAAGGTTGTTGTAGGTTGGCTGGGATCTGTATCAGAAGGTTTTAACAACTGCTCAGCTGCAGGGAAAGGAATTCTGGGAGGCTCGAACAACAAATATGTGGCTGGAGAGGAGTTGTCTAGCTCCGGGAAGGGTGACGAAGAGGGGTGACAACAAGATGGGAGGAGGCTGTGTGGTAGGCGGGTGTTTGTGAGGGCCATTAAAAAAAAAAAAAAAAAAAAAAAAAAAAAAGGTTGTTGTTTTATGGGTAACTGTAGTGAATACAATAACGACGACAACATAGGGAAGGTTGTTGAGGAGTGGGAAGGACGAGAATAATCACCATCTTAGACGAGATATAGCCGGAGCCACCACCTGTTGTCGCTTGCACCTAGAAGGGAAAAACTGGACGTCGATGATTGTCTTGACAGAAGACACGAAAAAACTCTCCTAAAACAAGAAGAAACAACATATATAATACTGGAGTAACTAAAAAGTAGCCCCCATCAAGGGGGCGACAATCTTACACACTTAGGAGGGTTGGTTGGTCCCTTATTAGTCTTGACCAGGAGGTCTCAATTGACGCATAGCGCTATTCCGCAGGAACAAACTTCTACAGGAATAAACACACGTGTCAGTCTCAAGAAATTGGGGTAGCTTCAGCCTCATTCATTGAAACTTCCGTATGCACGTTAGAGCTGTTGTAACCTCCCCGGATTGAAGGATCTTTGACTGCGGCCCGAGAAACACTCGGATTCCACTGGCGACTGTACTGTCCCCAAAAAACCTGAGAAGCTTCCTCTACTTATGAGCATACATCTATATCTGTCCAACTTTCTAAGGGATCACTACTGAACTGAATTGAGACTTCGCGTCAAATCTATTTCTTTGAGTCCTCCCAAAGTAACCCAAGGTTTGCTCAACCTAATCTGAAGTGAGGGTAGCTTGAACCTCACCGTTCCCATGATAGTAAGGTCTCGATCATGATGTCCTGAAATGCTCTTTGCAATGACAGTCCGGTGTATGAAATCAATGCCTTAGTTCTGTCATCCTCTATCACCACCAAAACTTATCCTATCGATGCTTTTCTTTTGGCAAGGGCACCTGTGATCTAGGACTTTGAAGAAGGTATAAGGACAAAACGCTTGCTATCCTTGGTGGAGTGGGTTTTCTTGTACCCTTCATGTTGAGTTTTGCGATCGAATTGCCACGGCCTCCCCAACAGAATGTGACAGACATCTATTGACACCACATCGCACCACACCTGATCTTTAAGCTAGTTACCGACCAAAAACTCTACGAGGTACTTCCTCTCCATGCTGACTCTGTTTTTCTTCTTCAATAACATCAAGGAATAAGGCTGGAATGCCTCAGAGTTATGAGGCTTAATTTATCCACCATCTGTGTAGGCGTTACATTTTTGCTGCTCCCTCCATGATGATGAGGCTGCATACATTGCCCTTCATAGTGCAACATGTGTAGAATATGCTGTGGTGAAACCACAACTGCTCCCTCATAGTCTTAGATTGATGGACCCTTCGAACCACAAGTATTTCGCCAGTTCTTCTGCTGCTTCCTCTTCACTCACTTTCTCCATTGCACCCTACTCGGTAAAGGATACAACTTGGCTCATCTGACAGTTGGAAGCATTGTGTCCAAACCCATGACATATGAAGTATTTTTTGGCTGGGACTATATTGGAGGTGCTGCTCTTTTCAGACTTCGTCTCATTCTGTGTAGCTCTATCATTCTGCTGACCGGTCTTCTCAACTCCCGTATGTGTGCTCATGCGAATATCTCCATCTGTGGGTGGCTGTCTGTATGGCGGTGTGTGTTTGCTCTGTTTATGTTGTCTCTGCACATTCAGTGCTAAGGGGACCAGTAAGGCTGTAGCTGAATCACGTAGTCGATGGCGGGCTTCAGACCTCCCAAATACTTGACTATCATGTGCTCCTTAGGTTCTGTCAAATTGTATTTCAACTTAACTTGCATGAACTATGTGTTGTACTCTTTTATTAATAACTCACACTGCTACAACTTCCTATGCTGCAGGTAGTGGAGCCTAAAAAAATGATTCTGATGGTAGTGTAGGGGTATGTATTGTCGCTACAACTCTCTCTTCATCTTCTGCTAGTTTGTAATCTTACTCTGTGCTTCTCTATTTCTTTTCCTCTTTAGGTTCTCCCACCAAAACAAAGCGCTCTTCTTCAGCTTGATAGCAACCAGTTTTACGTTTTGGTCATCTGACACCTTGTATTCAAAAATTCGCTCGACGGTCTGCAACTACTCTATAAAGTTGTTCGGGTTCATTCCATTTTCATTCCAGACTCTTTGTATCTTCCAACGGGCACTTCATCTTTTGCTCTCCTCTAATATTGAATCCCAAAGAGGCCTGTCGTCTTCTCCATTGGAATCATCCCTATGAAAGAGAATCAAATGTTCCTCTCTCCTTATTGGATCTCGCTACCACTCTCGACGATGACCTCTCCATGGGTTTTTTTCTCAATCTTATGAGCCGTTGTAGCACTCAGTGGAGTTGTCACTGTATCTCTTCCATGACAAACTCCTGATCAAGTTCTGGCAATTACCTCTGTGGAGGCTTGATTAGGGTTTGGAGATGCATAGGTGGAAGGAGATTTGTAGGGGTGTTGTAGAGGGGAAAAGAAAAATTTTGGGCAGAGGTAGGGTTGGGTGTGAATGGATGCTAGAAATCCTATGATAGGACAAGAGGTAGGCTAGCTTTTATACCAAATGATACCAAAGTTAACACAAGCCAAGAGGTAGGCTAGCTTTTATACCAAGGACAAGAGGTTTGCGTGTATAAGCATCCATCATGCCTTTTGTTGTAGAGAAGCAGAAAAGCAGCGATCTAATTCCCATAAAAAAATAATAGTTTCCAAGGAATGAAGCTGTCCACAATCCTTGATAACTTCTGATTTGATCATTTGATAACTCAACAACAACAACAACAACAACAAAGCCTTAATCCCACTACGTGGGGTCGGCTACATGAATCCTTTTTCTCCATTGCGTCCTATTTAGTCTCATATTTTCATCTAGTTCTAGTAAATTAAGATCATTTTTAATACAATAAGCCCAAGTCTTCCTAGGTCTACCTCTGCCTTTCTTAACACTAGTCGAATTTAAAACATCTACTCTCCTAATCGAATCATCTAATGATCGACGTTTAATATGACCAAACCATCTAAGACGACTTTCTCTAATTTTGTCTGTCACAGGAGCTACACCAACCCTATCACGAATATATTCATTCCGCATTTTGTCTCTAAATGTAAAGCCACTCATCCACCTAATCATTCTCATCTCGACAACACTTATTATTATGCTTCTCTTTTAAAGGCCAACATTCAGCGCCATAGAGCATTGCAGGTCTCACCACCATCTTATAAAATTTTCCTTTCAGTCTTAGCGGTACTTTTCTATCACACAAAAGGCCCGAAGCATTCCTCCACTTCAACCTACCAACTTGAATTCTACTATTAACATCCCCATCTATATCACCATCGCTTTGGACAACGGACCCAAGATATCTAAATTGTTCACACCTTTTAATAATTTGATCACCCAAATTCACACTTCTGTCACTAGAGTTATTACTACTAAAATTACATTCCATGTATTCAGTTTTAGTTCTACTTAAACGAAGGCCTTTAGACTCCAATGTAGACCTCCATAATTCAAGTTTTTCCTGGGCTTTTTCTCTCGTTTTATCCACGAGAAGAATATCATCAGCAAAAAGCATACACCAAGGTACATCCTCTTGTAGATGTCCAGTAAGACCATCCATAACTAAAGCAAAAAGATATGGGCTTAAAGTCGATCCCTGATGTAAACCAACAGAAATAGGAAAATATTTTGTCAATCCTCCTTCAGTTTGAACACAAGTAACAGCTCTAGTATACATATCTTTAATGACTTGAATATAAGTCATATCAACACGTTTCTTCTCGAGAACTCTCCAAAGGATATCTCTTGGAACCTTATCGTAAGCTTTTTCTAAATCAATAAAAATCATTTATTTTTATTTGACAACTCACAAATCATAAAATTCATTTGACAACTCACAAATCATAAAATTCATTTATTTTTATGCAAGCGTATTTTGTTTTTACAATGGATAAGAAAAGTTTTTGGCCCTATGATGGGTGAAATGTTTCTTCAAATACTTATCAGGATGTAGAGTTTGTTATTTGAATGAGCTGCTTACATGGATCATGGTTGACTGCTCATGCACAATGTTTATTTTCTGGTAAGCCATGACTTTATGGTGTGAAAAGCTCTGTTTATCTGTTGCATAAAAGTTTTAACTTAAAATTTACTGATCTTTGTGACTGGCTTTTTTCATTATGTAACAAGTTATCACACCTGGATGCTCTGTAAGTACACTTGGAATTAGTTTCTGAAAATTATGTTAATATGCGCTTGTAGGTTGAACTTTGGCTTCAAACTTTTACTCCAGGATCTCGAACGCCAATCCATAGGCACTCATGTGAAGAAGTATTTGTTGTTTTAAATGGGAGAGGTACTCTTTTACTTGCTTCAAGTTCTCTGATGTATCCTGGGACACCTCAAGAGTACCCTATCTACTCCAACAGCACATTTTCCATCCCCGTGAATGATCCTCATCAGGTCATGATCTGTGATTTTTTACTTATATCTATCTATCTATCTATCTATATATATATATACAAACACTCCCACAAAAATAATAAAGGAAAAATAAAATTATATATTGGATGATGCATAGCTTTAAAATAGTTCACCAGTATATGATTATATGTTCCTTTACTATTGATTTCTCTTACTGTTCTGGAGGACTACTTGGATGTTCTCTCTCTTGAGTTTACTAATTTTAATTTTTGGAGATGTTTGAGGACAAACCAATTTTATGTGGGCATATTTCGTGGACCGGTTGAAGCAGTTATTTTCAAAGTATTGATAGCTGTGGTATTTAACTTAGAACATATCCATTGTACTGTGCGTGTAATAAATTGGATCGGTGTCTTATTTTTAAAATGTGGGGTAAGATAACCTGGACGTACTGATTTTTTTGTTAATTGGAGAAAAATTCTTCTTTAAAATTCATACACAAATGAATAAATCTGTGGCATTAGTCTCCTCGTTTTATAAGAAATTTAGCCATAGTAATGTTTCTTTTTTGTAATTTTCTAGTTTAACTAGTTTGCAAGTACTAAAATTTAGGTGCTTATTTTTTTGGTACTATTTCATTGATCAAATTTTTAGATTTGGTGTTAATATGATCGTGAATCAAGCTAGGAATAACTCATAATTCGTTCATAGAATTGAAACTGCTGTATGCCCGTTTCTCATTGGCGGCCATAAGTTTTGGTGACTGAGAATCATGTTGGTACTCTGTAGACAAAGTTTGGGACCTGTTTGCGGCTAAGGACTTGTGATCTCTGAAATCACAACTTACATTGTCCACATTTGAGTGGCTGAGGTGACTTGTCAAGAGGCAAGATTTGATATTAGACGAGTTGCTATCTACGCATTTCTCTTTCTTACAAGGATTTTATGATTTGATCTGTGGTCTCCCATATTGTAATTTCCTATTGTTAATTACTTCTTTTAATTGCAAGAATGAATTTTCTATTAAAGCTAAATTATGGACTCTGGAATGCTTTGCATTTGTAGCAACAATTTGGATTGTAGAAAAGAATATATCACTGATATCGGAACTAGTTAGGATTTAGCAGAACATAAAAGAAAAATTTTATTAATATAGAAATAGAGTTACAACACGACTCAAGCGGAAAAAGAAATACAATAATAGACTAATCTTCTGTTAGGGCTGTAGGAAGGGATCCAAAGGCGGTGATGGCATCTGCGTGGGAAAGGTGGGGAAGACCGGGTGGCTGTTTGGTAGGTTGGAATGATGTTTGGTGGGTTGTAGGTGAGTTGGACAGCAAGGTTTGTTGCAAGGAAGGGGTGGCAGGATGTGGGTAGATGACTTGGAGGACTGGGCAACCTAGGTGGTTGTGGGGAGTAGTACGGGTGTTGGAATGAGGGGACTGGATGGCAGGACAACAAGTTGTGGTGGTAGTAGAGGTGGCAGCAGAGCTGTGGAGAGAGATGGGAGAGAGACAAGGAAGTTGTGGACGGCGGCTAGGGAGGAGGTAGGATAAGGGTCGGGGAGGAGATTGGAAGGATACAACACTGCCTTGGAGCTGGATATAGCCGGGCACCACCTGTCAGCCCTAGTAAGAGGGAAAATGACTCTACACAGAAAATCTGAAAAACTACCACAGCCAAAAACTGCTCCTTATAAACAGAAAACAACAATTTTTAGATTCCTTCTAAAGAAAAATAGGAAAAAAATAAAAAATGAAACTCCCACACAAAAGGAAGGGGTGGGGAAGAAAGAAGAATCTAGAAAAATAGCCATTAAAACTTCCTATATGAAGAAGGGCACCAAAGGAATGGCTGCAGTCCGCTTTTTCTAGAGATTGTGATCCCGCCTTCGCGATTCCTCTCCTGTCTTTGCGAATTTTCCGCTGGCTGGTTCGCATAGTTTCTAGCCCCACGTGTTTTAAGCGCCCCTCTTCTGGGGTGCTTTCAGAGCCCATGCCCGCGTCAGTCATTATTCTAATTAGAATCATATTATAAAATCATTTTATGAGGGTGAAATATCTAAGTAGTATCTTATCAAATATATAATTTCCCTTCTAAAAATCAATCACAAAAACGTTCAATGAAGTGTGGTGGTAATTTGTTTACACTCATCTTGCATAGCATTTAATAACAGCAATTTGGTTTTTAGTATCTTAATATAATGCCTTTTGGTGGTTCTTTTGGATGAGTTTGTGAAATTTAGAACAAAAACCTTTGAATGTTGTCTGGTTTTACTTATCTCCTTAGTAGCAGATTTCTAGAATTGTTGTCTGGTTGAGACACAGTTAGTTAGTGAAAATAGAAATGTAGCTATTCTTTTGAAATTTTTGGGGCTTTTACTTAATGATATTGTTGACTTATTGGTGATTGTGCCAAACAGGCCAGTAGGATATATAGTTCTGGATAATGAAAAAAATGATGTAATTTGCATGAAAGGATAATCCAAGTGTATTTAGAACAGTGATTTTTTTCTATTGAATCTCCATCTAGGATGATCGTGAGCTAAGATGTTTAATAATCATGAAAGCCAGCATTGGCTAAAAACATTATGGTGGGGTAGTTGAGGCTCCATAAAGTTGTTTTTATTAGAAATGCAACAGGCCTTGAGATTTCAATATCTGGACTATAATAATGCTTATAATTCTTATTACTCGATTGCTGTTGCTAAAAATAAACTGGTTTGGTTAGTTATTCTGATCACATGGATTGACAATATTCTTGACTTATTACTTCCATTTGTTTTTTTGATAATGCAGGTTTGGAATACAGATGAGCATGAGGATCTCCAAGTGCTAGTTGTGATATCTCGTCCACCTGTTAAAGTGTGAGTAGTTCTCCTTATTTCTTTGTCTACCATTTGTGTTTCTTTTTTTTCAATTCATCTTAGACAAATAACTACTGCAAGCCCTTAATGGTTTTGCTATTTATCACCTTTCTTGGAATCTTCACGGGTTATTTTTATTCTGACCATGTTCTCTCTGTTTTTTATTTTTTTTTCTAGTAGAGAATAAAGCTTTATGGCTCCGCTTTCTTAGTTTTATCTTTTTTCTGCTTTAAGTTAATGAAATACAATATAAGCTGTTCTAGACGTAAATCGTACTGAATGTGTGCGTGTGCTTTTTTCATTTTTTCGTACTTTACGGCTTGTCTGCCAATATATAAGCAGTAAATGTTTTTATTTGCAATAACAAATCATTTTATTTTTAGAGAATTGGACTCACAAAGATCACATTAAAGCACTGGCAAATTTATTAAACTATCTACTTTGGAGCTGCCTTTAAACGTGTTTTTGGTGACTAATATTTGTTTAAGCTGGATTGGCGTGACAAATAGCAGCTGAATTTAGCTCTTTTAGATAAAAATAAAAACCACCATTTTTCTTCAGAAAAAAACAACTGGTGATTCAGAGTAACTAATGTCCATATTCTTTCAGCTAATTTTTTCCTAGACCATGTGCCTAATTCCATGATGACCAGGAAAATTTACTATGGTGGAATGTACTTGGTAGGGCAATATTATAGGGCAAAAAATTATCGAAGTATAACTGTTTTCAGCTTTTTGTCCATCTTTGTTATATAAAGTTGTAAGCAAACATAGAAATCTTGTACATTTCTTTTTTTTTTTTTTGGTTGGGGGGGCGTGGGGGTGGTGTTGAGGCGGTCACATGTATAGACTGATGCGCTAAAGTATTATAAATGTGAATACAAAATTTCAGACGTTAGATATATAGATACATATGAATTGTGTGATATTGTATCCACAAATACTGACATACGGGAGTATAGCTATATAATTTTTTTTTTGGTAATTTAGTCCTTAAGTGACTGAATCAAGCCAACCACCCAAGTAGTTGAATCGAGCCTACCTGCTAATGCGATTGGTCCATCTCTTTTCTATATTCTTGAAAAAGGCAAATGTGAACCCATTTTCACAGAAGTAGTAAGCCAAGGAGGCAATCATGACCAACCAAGACATCCGTCCTCCATTTAAGGACATCGCCCAACACTCGTGATTCAATCCCATCATCCACATATCAGGGATGACCACCCTAACGACAATATCTGACACTAGCCGACAAGGCCTTTTAATTTTGGCTCCGGTCAGATAAATGTCAACAGTATAGTCCTTGAAGTCCTACACCTTCCATATATAAAAGATCTAACGAGAAGAAGGAGAGGGTAGAATCTGGCTCTTTTTTTCTCTCTTTTTTAGCCTTCTTATCTCCCTTTTCTTAGGGACCCTAGATCTCCTGAGGGAGAACTTTTATCCCTTAGTATCCAATTCCTCTAAAGCACCTTATCTTTTGGGATTTCTTCCATCTCATCCTCTCTTTATAGCACTCTTCCTACATTATTGGGTTTTCGGCCAAGCTGTATGTACCCACGAACAATGCAAGACCCTACGTCCTAGAAGGATTTAATAGTTATATATGTAAATTTTCTTAATTTCAATCATTGTGTCGGCAGACCATGAATTTCCTCATCACTTCACAAAGATATCTTGTTTGAGTAACGTTTTTTGTCGATTGTTATTTATTTTGTATTTTGTTTTTGGGTTATAATGTTGCTTCTACCCATTTTATTACCTACAGCTATATTCATATATCCACTTTCATTTGATTTTAATCATTTGAAAAAAGAACAGCATCATAAAAATAGTTTTGAGTTTTTTATCTCATTTTTGTGCCACAAAATTACAGTGTGTATACAGACTTCATCATCATTAGCTTTATCAAAATCATTTAGCATTCATTTTAAAAATTCTCATTTTTCATTCATTTTCAATCACCAAACTTATCTTGAGACTAATTAGTTTAACATTACAAATTATTTCTTGGATAAACTAAGAACAGTTACAGAATTATGACTTGAGGCGAGAAACCTTGTACTAATTATGTCACAAGTTTTTAGAAAATACATTTTGCAGAACTTCTCCTTTGCCATTAGGGAATTTGAGTTATGAATCCCCTTAGCAAGTTTATAATTAGTTGCACTTTAATAAATATGGGATTAACGAAATTTGTTGTCTAATAATCCCAAGTTTTTATGTTGAAATCTTTATCTATGATATTATGTCGCTTATGAAAATTAACCTTTCTTTAGTAACATTTTTAGCTTTGTAATCAATATTTGTAAATTAGATGAGTTTCCTTAATTCAATTTTGTTTGGGGCATATACATACATACGACACACTTTTTATATATTCACATTTCTAACACCTAAAATTTCATATTTATATGCATGCCACTTAAATTCTTAACATTACATAAAAAAAATACTATCATGACTAACCTTTTAAAAGTGAAATACACTTTTTCATGCATAAATTTTAACACATCATTAACAACAAGCTTTTATCCCACTAAGTGGGGTTGGCTACATGAATCTTTTTCTCCTTGTGTCTTATTGAGTGTCATATTTTCATTTAATTCTAATAGATTAAGATCATTTTTTATACACTATACCCAACTCCATCTTTCTTAACATAAGTCGAATCTAAAATGCCTTACTCTCCTAACCGGATTATCAGATGGTCGACGTCTAATGTGCCAAACCATCTAAGACGACTCTCTAATCTTGTCCGCCATTGGAGCTACACCAACCCTATCACGGATATAATCATTTCACATTTTGTCTCTATGTCAAGCCTCTCATCCACCTAAGCATTCTCATCTCAGTAACACTTAACTTTGTTTTATGCTTCTCTTTTAAAGGCCAACCATAAATTTTAACACAAGTATTATAAATGTAAATAGCAAACTTTAGCTGTTAGATATCTAAATACATGAGAATTGTGTGGTATATAATTTAAATTTCCCATTTTCTTATTTATTTGTTGTTCTCTTTTCAGGTTCATTTATGATGATTGGAGTATGCCTCATACTGCAGCCAGGCTCAAGTTTCCTTACTACTGGGACCAGCAACATTTGTATGAGCCCAAGGATGAGCTCTGATATTACATATATACATATGCGTGTGTGCGAGCACGCGCACGTGTGTGATGAGCTGCAATGAAGCAAATCCTCAATCTTGATGCACTGGACATATGGCGAAGTCACACATGCTTATATAATGCAGCTTCTGGATCTTTTACTACGTGTTTATAGCATTTTTCTCAGAAAAAAAAAACGTTTATTTGCTTGTGCACCATTTATAAATCAGTATTTGTTTAACTAGTATCTAATTCCTTACAATTTTTAATGGACCGTCCTATTTTTCATACTCTTATTAATATGTCATAGATGATGGGTTTTAATTTTATGTTAGTTAATATACTCTAATGTTCATAACCAATGGGCATCAAAATAGGATGGTCCATTAAAAATTATAGCCCATTGGATTTACTTTTTCTATATACTGAAGTGTCCTATCCTAATTTTATGATTGGTTTGATTAAATCATCCATGGATATGTAAATTGATATAAAATAGAATACTAAATTAATGTTGAGTCACATTTAGTGAGTGGTGATTGAACTTGATGCTACATGGACGTATGTATATGTACATATACATACGTATGTATATGTACATATACATACGTATGTATATGTACATATACATACGTATGTATATGTACATATACATACGTATGTATATGTACATATACATACGTATGTATATGTACATATACATACGTATGTATATGTACATATACATACGTATGTATATGTACATATACATACGTATGTATATGTACATATACATACGTATGTATATGTACATATACATACGTATGTATATGTACATATACATACGTATGTATATGTACATATACATACGTATGTATATGTACATATACATACGTATGTATATGTACATATACATACGTATGTCTATGTACATACGTATATGTATGTACATATACATACGTATATGTATGTACATATACATATATATATATATATGTACATATACATATATATATATATATATATATAT
>NW_018250760.1:101129-106088 GCF_001263595.1 Phalaenopsis equestris | reverse complement strand
GTCTGCATATATATATATATATAGATATATATATATATATATATATACATATATATGTACATATATATATATACATATATATATATATATCTATATATATATATGTACATATATATATATATATATATATCTATATATATATATGTACATATCTGTGTACATATATATGTACATATATATGTACGTACATATATATATACATATATATGTACATATGTATATATATATGTATGTATTTATAGATATCTATTTATATGAAAAGTCAAAGGAAGAGATCTATGATACATTCATTAGTCATTGTATATATGTGCGTATGTATATATGTGTGTGTGTGTGTGCATGTATGTATATATACATATGTATGTATGTATGTATGTATATATACATATGTATATGTATGTATGTATATGTACATATGTATATATGTATATGTATATGTATAGATATATATGTATATGTATGTATATATGTGTGTATGTATATATGTGTGTATGTATATGTATGTATATATGTGTATGTATATATGTGTGTATGTATATTTGTGTGTATGTATATGTATATATGTGTGTATGTATATGTATTTATAGATATCTATGTATATGAAAAGTCAAAGGAAGAGATCTATGATACATTCATTAGTCATTCCAACAAGAGTCCTAATGGTGGTGGTTGGTGTGATTTTAACTTCTTATTATTTGTTAGGTCGATTGTTAAATTGATTGAATTACTTAGATGATGTGAGTTGTAATATTTGTTGATGATAGGGTTGTCAAAACAGCTCGTGTTCGGCTCGTTTGCTAAGTTAACGAGCCGAACACGAACAAAGATTTGTTTGTTCGTGTTCGGCTCATTTTGGCTCGAAATACTACTAATCAATTATATATATATATATATATTCTTATCTTTGTTGAGTAGCATTAGACACACACACACATACATATATGTGTCTTCGTCTGACTCATTAGTTACAGCCTTTGGTGTAAGTTTCCTCGAGTCGGGGGTTCAAACCCTACGTAGAATCGAATTGCACACCTGTCTGGAAAGGGGGTCCACCCCTCGATTAGACTTTGGGAGTGATCAGCGATCAACCTTTTTTAAAAACACACACACAAATGTATATATATGTATGTATGTGTGTGTATATATATATATATATATATGTATCTATATAAATGTATATATATATGTATATATATATATATGTATATATATATATGTATATATATATATGTATATATATATATATTGGAACTTCTTGTCACAGATCATCTACTGAATTTTTTCAAGGTAATCCAAGTTTTTCTCAACATGATATGAAGTGAGAGTAACTTAAACCTCCCAAAATGGTGGTGATCATGACAGTAAGGTATTGATGGTGGTGTCCTGAAATGCTCTCTATCATGATTGTCCATGTCTGGAATTGGCATGTTAGTCATATCTTCTTTTTATTGCCACCAAAATTGATTCCACAGATGCTTCTTTGCCGGCAAGGCGCTTGTGATCTCGGACTCCACAAAACGTAGAAGGATGATGCACGTACCATTCTTGGTGAAGGAGTAGGTGTTCATAAACCCATCATATTGAGTCCTACGGTCAAATTGTTAAGGTCTACCTAACAAAAGGTAGCAAGCGTCCAAAGGCACTGCATTGCACCGCATCTAATATTGCAGCTATCTTCCAATCAAAAAATTCACTAAATAACTCCTAATGCCGACCATATTTTTAATTTTCAATCATGTTAGAGCCTCTGAATCGTGAGGCTCAATTTTTCAATCACAGTGTAGAAGTAGCGTTGTTGTTGCTCCCTTTATTATTGATGAGACCGTATATCTTTTCATTCACAGTGCAATGAGTGCAGAATATGTTGTGGAGAAGCCACTGTGATTTCCTTGTATCCTCAGTCTGTAGGTTCTGCTAAACACCGAGCATCTCACCCTCATCCGGTGGAAAATAATACACCTCACCTTGTTCTTCAATTGCTAACCTTCTCCATTGCACCCTACTCGATAAAGATAAAGGACAAAACTTGACTTGTCAAGGAACTTGAGGCATTGTGCCCATATCCATGGCTTATGAAGGACTTTCGGGTTTCGACTATGGTGGGAGTGTTGCTGACTAGTTTTCTCAACTCTCTAAGTAGTGCTCTTGCTGATGTCTCTAATTATGGGTGGCTATTTCAATGATGGTGGTTGCTTGCTCTATTTTTATTGCTTCTTCACCTTTAAGACTAAGGTTTGAACATCTCACAAGAACTAATAGAGCTGCAGCTGCACAACATTGTTGATAGCAAGCTTTTGGCACCCTCAGATTTTGGACTATGGAATGTTCCTCTAGCTCGATTAACTCACATTTCATCTTCAGTTGGTCAAACTGTGTCTTGAATTCCTCTACTTATAAGTCTCTCTGATGTAGGTGATGGAATCCCATAAACATATCATAGCGGTAATGAGGCGTAAATATTTTCTCTACATCTCCTTCCTCATCTTCTCCCACCCTGTAATCTTGTCAACGCCCTCTCTCTTTCTTTGCCTCTATAAATTTTCCCACCATAAGTATTCAATTTTTTTCAACTTGATGGCCATATCCTCCGATACTTCTTTGTACTCAAAGATTTAGGGTGCGTTTGGGGTTGCTTGTGCGTTTCAGGATAAACATTTTATTCTGAAACGCGGCTCGCGGGTCGACTGCAAGTTCAACTCGCGACCCGCGTTTAGTTTAAAAATGGAACCACATTTTAGGATAAGCGAGCAAAACACACAATCAAAACGGTACTCCGACGTTTTGAAAAATACCCCCGCACTTATAAGTTGTCCTAAACGGGCCCTTATTCAACTTAATGCAACTATTTGCTAAAGTCATGTGGATCCATACCTCTATCGAACTATGGTATATTCGCTTTTATACTGAAACTCTATTTCCTCCATATGCTGTGTACTTTCTCGGCCTCCTCTAATATTGAATTCTGAAATCAGGGTTTGTCTTCCTTAGTAATGAAGTGTTTTATAAGGAAAGGATTCATATCCTCCGCCCTTTCTCCTCTTTGAGTTTCCCTATCGAGGGTAATTTTTGCAAGCCTCTATTGAAGCCGATGGATCTCTCGTTGTATCTCTACTCAGGTAGTCTTTGACATGTCTCTCCTTCATGGCATGGTTAAGGTTTGGATTTATGGGAATGGAAAGGGTATTTGAGGATAGGAAAGAAACTTTTTGGGGTGGATATATGTAGGAAGGCTAGAAACTCTAGGATATAAGATTAGGCTAGCTTTGATACCAAAGTTAATCCAAAATTCATTAGGCAAAACAAATTTTATTACACCAAAGTAAATAGGGTTACAAACGACAAGACTTGCTATTAAAAAATAATGACAATAAAACAAATGACCTTGCTCAGGTGAGTAGGGAAGGTGGCGGCTGGAATGTTCAAAAGAAGGGAGAGATGTGGCTGTAGGTTTTGGAAGGTGGGAAGAGGTGTAACTGTAGGTTTGGAAGGAGGGAGGGAGTTGTGGTTGCAGATTTGGAAAGAAGGGGTAGCATGGGATGACAGAGGCTTGGAAGGTGTTTATCACAGAGAAAACATTTGTTATAGGGTGGTAGGATGGTAAAGTGACTGATGGTGAAGGAGTGGAGAAGTGGGTGGTGGCTGGAAGGTGAGTGGAGGGGAAAAGGCCACGGTAAACATGCTTGAAGGGAGAACCGATAGAGGGAGTATGGGGGGTGCGAGAAAGTTGGGCGACAACTGAGAGAGGAGTTAGGAAAGAATGGAGATAAGTGGAGATAACCTCCATCTCAGAGCAGGATCTTGCATTATAGTATCCTATGTTTTTGTAACCTCTATGACAACCATAATTTTTTTTTCACCTCAACTATATCAACAACACCTTCTTACATTATAGTATCAGTAGGAACAACTTTTAATACCACCAATAATAATAATAATTAGTGTAGTACAATCACAACAAATTTAACATCAAAGGTTGTACCAACATGCAATTTCACCTTATATTGAGAAAGACATTATTATTATTTTGAAGCAATTGCTAATAATTTTATTTAACTTTGGGCATCATATTCATTCATTTAAGATAAATTTATCTTTTGCACATCTGCTTCACAATTATAGTCACATTTGTTGATTACTATATTATTATTTATATTTTTTTATTATTACTCATTATATTTATGATTGTAATATTATAATTCTAAAGTTATATATATATATACACTCCACCTATTATATTTTTGCTAACCGAGTTTGATGAAATATTGAGTACAATATGACTATCTATTTATAATGATTTTATATATTATTATAAGAAAGTAACAAACTTCTACATATATGATATGGTACCTTGTTATTTTATTGGCATTAGAAGAGCAATATTTAGTTTAATATTAGAAATTAAAGCCTGTAGATGATCTCCCATAGGTGAGTTGACTATCTAACTCTGTTGGCATCAATTTTTGATGTTATGTGTGTCCAAGACGTCTATATTACCTAAGGAAGACGTCCATGTCGTTAACTCTTCGTGTGCGGGCTAAAAATGCGTAAATTATCATTTTGGACTCGATTACTAAAAAAGTGGTCTGAACAACCCCGAATAACGAAACGGACCACGCGAGTGAGTCCGGAACGTTGATTCCACTAAAAAAGGGCGTTCGTTGCACCACAATTTCGCGGGCGAGGTAAAAATGCGCAAATTATCGTTTTGACCCAAATAGCTAAAAAGGTGGTCTGAACGATCCCGAACGATGAAACGGACAGTGCGGTCGCGTCCGGAACGTCGAATTTACCTAGGGGAGAATTTCATTTCGCTACGATGAAGTGTTCAGCAAAAAAAAAGGAGACGGAGAGATAATAATAATAATAATAATAATATTTTTATTATTATTATTATTATAATAAAATATATATTACCCTAAAAAAAAAAAAAGGCTACGCACTCTCTCTCCCCCTAAATGC
>NW_018250760.1:93139-96169 GCF_001263595.1 Phalaenopsis equestris | reverse complement strand
ATTGGGACTGTTCCCACACGGAATAACCTTCCTTTGATTGCCTATACCCCAGATTTATGATAATATGAAGCGAAACTCCTTTTTATATAGAGTATTCTTGGGTATCCCCCAAGATGTAATTAACCAGTAGGAACACGTTCCTCTGGGAGTGCTCTTGACCCCAGAACAGGTACATACACCTGACTCTCTGGTTATGGGTAGTCTATGTAGATACTTCTTTCGCGGATATTGGTTTAAGGTGTCTCTACCCGATCTTGTTTGGGCGGACATTTTTAATATATCCTTGCGAGGTTTATCGCACATAGACTTTCCACGTTTTACTTTTTCTCTTGTTTGTCACTTTGTCGTATGTCCCTTTTTATTCGATTCCTCTCCTCTTCAAATCATTCATATGGTTCGGGAGGGAGATTTATTCGAATGGGGGAAGTATACGACGATTGACAAGCTGGCGACTCCTTTCAAAATAAAAAAAAAAGAGAAAAAATAAACGAAAACAAACTCATGTAATGGGTGCCAACAAATTGAATGCTAGTTTATACAATGTTTTAGTGATTCAAGAATTTGCTATTATAGTGTTTGATGACTTGTTTGGCTGGTCATTTGATTGTAAAATGTTGTTCATCAAAGATTTAGTTTTAGGTATCACTCTAATTTACAAGACACCATAGTGTATAACCATTTTTTGAACTCTATGAGTTCAAGACACATTTACAAGAATTGCTTAACAAATAATTTACCTGATTCAGTATTTCACCTGAAAAAATCATAGTTATATTCGAGAAGAAAAAAATAAAACATGGGATTGTGTGACGATTATATAAAGCTAAGAAAAATTATTTTGAAGAATATTCATTTAATATCTTGTATGGATGATATATTTGATTACAAATAAAAGTTCTTATGTATTTTTAAGATCATCCTCTAATTTGGGTATCACCTGTTGAAAATAAAAAAAAATGAAAATGGGCTAAAGTTTGCTTTTTGATCATTAGTATGATCATTATGAGTTTTTTAATAATGCCTTTAAGTTGATTAATACTTCTAATGCTTTTATAAGATTGATGAATGAATCTTCAAATTCTATTTTGGTCATTTTGATATTGAACTCAT
This sequence comes from Phalaenopsis equestris, assembly GCF_001263595.1. NCBI lineage: Eukaryota > Viridiplantae > Streptophyta > Magnoliopsida > Asparagales > Orchidaceae > Phalaenopsis > Phalaenopsis equestris. Next base: position 95,059 of record NW_018250760.1, on the reverse strand, counting down.
CATTGATATTTTGACTTACATGAAGAATAAAGAGAAATATGCTCAATATCTCAAAGAAGCATAAAAAATCTGTATGTAAGACATTCAAGTTTGAATAATAACTTAAATAAGTGTTATTATTTTGGCATATTACCAGTGCAAGTAAAATTTCTATGAATCATGCTATGGTTTGAAAACCCAAGTCCATCATCCCAAAAGCCTAAGCCCAAATTCACAACCCAAATCCAAAGCCATGAAGCCTTCATTACAAGCCCAAATCAAACACTAGTTATTCAACTCCTCATCCAAGGCAAGTTTTGGCTCAAGACAAGCCAAACCACCACTAAAATCCAAAACCAAGCCACTAAGCCATCAACTCCTCATTCCAAGCCATCTAAGCTAAGCCACAAACTCTCATAAAAAATCACATCAAGCCAAGAACCCATGGCACCTCCATGACCCAAGTCATCTCTAAGGACAATTTAAGCCATGATAAACTCCTCATGACATGGTCACTAAAATCTAAGAGGCTAAATTTCACAAAATCAAGAAACCAATGGACCAAATCCACCCAAGGACACCTCATCATGCCAAAGCCCATGTCTTAAACCCTCGTGACAAAAAGATGACCTAGCCACATAAAATTCAACCCTAAACCCCACTCATGGTCTAAACCCAATCAACCTACTAAATGCTAAATAGCATAGCCATAAACCCCCTCTTCATGGCAAGCCAAATCCTCATGCCTCATGAAAAGTTATAAAAAAACTAAAAAAAAAAAACATAAAAAAAGATATATATAATAAAAAGTAAATAATCTTAAAAAAATGAAAATAAGATCTCCTTTATTCTCTGTCCATCTCACCCTCGTTCTTAATTATCACTCACACTCTCTCATCCCTTTCTTGGTTTTGTCGTGCGCAGCCAAAAACTCCATACCTCTTTCTCTCTTTCTCTCTCTCGCTCCCATCCCTCTCTTGATCTTTTTGTAAGCTGACAAACAACCCCACCCGTCACTCCCCCTTTATAATATCCTCACTCAACTTTTCCCTCCCTCCCTCCCTCCCTCTCCCTCTTCTTTTTTCCCTCCCTCTCCCTCTTCCCCCTCCTCCCTCCCTCTCTCTCTCCCCCTCCTCCCTCTATTCTCTCTTTCCCAACCATGAAAAAACCTCACCCCCTCTCTCAATTATTCCCCCCACCCCACTCCCTCTCACTTTACTCCTTCTCCCTGCTTCATTCCCCAACCCCTCCAACCCGTAAAAAGCAAGTAACAACCCACCTCATCACACTCTCTCTCCTATTATTTCCCCCCACTCCCAACAAAGGTAACAATAGCACTTCCTCTCAAAAACATATGCTCTCCCTCTCTTAGCCATGAATACCCATTTCTTTTCCTCACTCCTCACAAACCCAAGCACATAACAAAAAAAAATCAAGAAAACATCCCTTCTCACAAAAAAAAAAAAATATTACATACATAGTCTGGATTTAGATCTATATCCAGACACCAATGACATAATGATGCGTGGCCTTCCTAAATTGGGTCCAACATATAAAGTACATTCTTAATTTTTCATGTGTAAATATGGAATGCGACACGGCTGGAAATTGCACACGTTTTAATTCGGGACACACAAGAGTAATAAAATAAAGCGGTGGCTAGGCTTGCCATGAAACAAATGCACACATTACCCTTTTATCTTAGGGTTTTACGAAACGGTAAATTTTTGCAAAATTTAGTGCCACACACATTCTCCTTTACTTTCAATGGTTTTCTCCTGGGGTGAATCGAGCTTCTTTTTTGCCCGTGGAAAGACAATATCGCTTGCTTCTTTGGCAAATGTATTCTAAAATAACTTCTTGTTTGATGTTTTTTACATGCTCGTTTCATATATATATATATATATATATATATATATATATATATATATATATATATAC
>NW_018250760.1:56187-92023 GCF_001263595.1 Phalaenopsis equestris | reverse complement strand
TGAATTCCAGCGCGCATCCTCCCCTATATATATATATATATATATATATATATATATTCAATCTTGCTTAGTTGTTTCATAAATGATTTGAGCTTCTAATTTGCACTCAACTTTCAAGTTTGCTATGTCGCCAAATTATTTTGTTTATATTATCTATTAAGTTATTTTGAGCATCATTTAGGTATTAAGAGGTTAAAAAGAGGGTATAATCATATATTAACTGTTATTCACAAATGAGCTTTCCATCAGTCTGGTGAAGGTACAAGAAGGTCACAAGAAGGGTAGAACAATGCTGACAAACTATTGAAGGCTACACCTGACAGTTTTGTTGCATATGAATAAACTTTCAAGGAAAAAGCTTTTGTAATAATTTTGGCTTGTTTGAAAATGTGCTATGATATTTTAAGTATGTTTGTTTCAATGAACTATGATTGAATAACATGAAGATGCAAGGAAGTACCAAGGAGAGTAAAAGGAGGTTACAAGAAATTTGAACATTTTTTCCTTTCAAACCTAATGTGGACTCTATAAATGATCTAAATAATATCCAGCAATATTTAAAACATGATTTGTTGCATATATTGGCATTTTCATTGAAATTCGGCTTTTTATCTTGAGGGACTATTACATAAATTATTTTCCATGAAAATATTATTTCAAAATATTTTTTCCCTTAAAACTTGATTTAAACTATATTACAGCTCTAAAAAATATCCAATCGCATTTGAAACATTATTTGAAGCACATCTATGTGTTTTTGCATTGAAAATTGGCTTGTGGGATTGAGAGTACAAGTACAAAAATTATATTCCATAAAACATGATATGTGGCTATAGAAATGATCTAAATAATGTCCAATGTCATTTAAAACATGTTTTGATGCATATCTCGGTATATTTCCATGGAAAACATGATGTGGAGCTCTAGAAATGTTCCAAACAATGTCAAATACAATTTGAGACACATTTTGTTGCATAATTGTGTTTTTCCATTGTAATTGGGTTTGTGTGCTTGAGGGCAAAATTTTTTTTCCATTTAAAACATGATTTGGAAGCAATGTTCAATATCATATAAATGGGTATCTTATTGTTTTTCCATTGAAATTTAGCATGTGGGACTGAGGGTACAAGAATGTTACAAAGAGGGTACAACTTTTTTCATGAAAAGATGATGTGGATCTTTAGAAATATTCTAAATAATATCTAGTACAATTTGAAACATAAGTTGTTGTATTTTTTTGTATTTCCATTGAAATTTGGCAAGTGAACCTAAGAGCACAAACATGGTACAATTTTTTTTTTTTCATGAAAATATTGTATGGAGCTCTAAAAATATTTTGAACAATGTCCAATGCAATGTTAAAATATGTTTTGTTCCATATATTGATGTTTTTACATTGCAATTATTGTGTGAGCCTGAGGGTACAATTTTCACTAAAACATGATTTGGAGCTGTAGAAATATTATAAACAATGTCCAATATTACTTGAAACATGTTTTGTTGCATATCTTATTATTTTTTCATTGAAATTTTGTATGTAGATTTGAGGGTACAATTAGGGTAAAAAGAGGGGACAAAAACCTTTTTCCCCAAGAAATCATGATGTGGAGCTTTAGAAATCTTATAAGCAGTATCCAATACAATGCTAAACATGTTTTTTTGTAATACTGTTGCTTTTTAGTTGTAATTTAGTCTTTGGGTTTGAGGGTGCATGAAGGGTATAAGGAGGGTACAAAAAAGTTTTTTTCCACCAAATACATGATTTAGAGCTTAACAAATGTTGTAAACAATATTCAATCTTATTTGAAACATGTTTTGTTGCATATCTTTTTTTTTTTAAATTTTATTTGTGTGACCGAGGGTATAAAGAGAGTAAAAGGAGGGTACAAAAAATATTTTTTTTTCATAAAAACATGATGTGGAGCTCTGAGAATGTTCTACATAATATCTAATATAATTTGAAACATGTTTTGTTACATGTATTGGTGTTTTCCTATTCGTTCAAGAAATTATATTATTTTCTCATCTTCATTTGTGTTCATCTTGCATTTGCTGACTTTATACTCTATTACTAAATTATTTATAGGAAAATGCCATCATCTAGAATATCAATTGATGCAGAACTTCCACAATTATATCAGTGTATGGTTCACTTTTTAATTATATGACCAATGAAATTATCACAATCATGATGGAGTTGAATGTTCACCAGTTCACAAAACTGTCTACCTTCTCATATGACAATACATTGCTCGTGAATATTATGTTTTGACGAGACACTAAGAGATAAAATTTCAATATTGGTGGCACATAAATTAGCTTCAATTTTAATGTGACTAATGTGACATTGCTCATAGGCATGCTCAATAGGGGGCAAACTGTTAAATGGGATAGTGTCTGAAATTCAAAATTAAAAGTCGTGTACTTCAAGAATCAGATGAAGGAAGTAAAAAATTACAATTTGTCCGACTCATTTGTGAGCATGTACATAAAATTTTAGCTATTGCAACTGTCCCTATTCTGGTTTCTTAATTTGATGTTAACTTTGAATAAATAACATCGAAGAAGGAACTCATGTATATGATTGGTTTTGTACCTCTTTAAATGATGAACATATTTCTTATCCATTTTGGCTATGTTCTTTAGTATCACATTGAATGCTCCTTTCTTCTCACTGCTCCTTCTCTTGGACATGTGTTTGGAGGTGGGCTCCCGAACAATATTGAGTCAACATCATCAGGCATTTATTTCAATGATTCCAACATATATTATTTTGCACATTTAGTGTCTTGTGCTCTTATGCTTATTTGATGTGCATATTTTTCTATGTAGACAACACTTGAATAACCATTCATAACCTGAGGCTCTTTCAAATCGTTATACTCATTGTCAATCTATATATCTCTCTTAGCATCTACAAACCTTCCAGTGAGAAAATACTTATCGAGTTCCTTCATTATATTTTCTTTGTTTAGAACTCTTTTGCAGTGGGCACATAATAATCATTGCATTTCAAATTTCTTGCAGCTATAACTTAGATAAGATCTCGTTTAATCTTAATTAACAATCTATTACTTCTGTGTTCCTTTATTCTTCAATTTATTAATGTAATATTCTTAGGGAATATGATTAGAAACTTCCACGGCAAGTAGAAATTCTTCTTAAAAAAAGAATAAAGCTTTCTCGTATAGGATATAACAACTTACTTCAACACAGGGTTGGTTTTAAAAATGGAAACAATCACTGATTGAGTACATTTAAAATTTTCATCTTCTTCATGTAGACATGAGCTTTTTCAATCCCAAAAAACAAATTGTTATAGAGCTTGTAGGCTTGAAGTTACTACAACATACATTATTTGTAGACTCGCTATGTTGTGTGGATAAAATTCTCACATAGAATGAATCTTTATTCAATATTTTTTACCACTTCTTTTTAATTTTATACAGATCTTGAATGTTGCCTTTTTCCAGCATCTCAGCTCAAGCTTGTTTAAGCCCTAATCTTGAATCACACTTACTGATGCATTTATAAAATACTCTGAATTATCTTATTAATATTGTAGTAATATAGTTTCAAATGAATTTTCTTAAATAAATGCCACTCATATAATCTATGATGAGTATGAGACATCACATTTTCTATAACTCCCGCTATTGCTTGATCTTGATCAGTAAAAATTATTATTGTCCAATCTTCAGGTTAGGTAGATGAAAGATTTGTCAATTTTAATCATAAACTATTGCAAATAACCAATATTTCTTAATTTAAGTAATCGAGCCCATCATAAAGTGGTATTTCTATCTCTCGAGATAGTATATTACTTTTAATGTCATATTTGATTATTTAAATAAATAAATCTTCAAATCTGTATGATTCTATAAGACACCCTTGCTTGTCGACAAATAAAACCTACTTTTAGATATTCATAATTGTTTTTAACTAGCTACTATTACTAGATACTTAGATATTGCTTGTTGCTGGCTCTTTATCCTCATAAATCCTTTTGGCACGAATGGAATTCAAATCTAGGCTAAGTCCTAATATAACACGACATAGTGATAACATATACTTCTAGGCAACTAAAGGTACATAAGATGAGCATTCTGATCTTAGAATTTAGGCTAGCATTATTCTTCTACCTTCCAAATAAATAAGTTAGAGACATCATGTAAATCCATTTCTTGGATACATATTTAAACTATTTATTTAAAATATAATAATAAATCATAATCACCCACAAGATAACAAATCAATAATAATTAAACAAAAGCATCAATGAGAGCCATCCAATAAATTTGAAATTGTTGGATATAAATTAGAATTAAGTTAGTGGGTGTTAAGTCTATGTAAGTAATTGTTATTAGGACAATAAATTATCATTAAATTAAGCATGTTGTTAAACTATGTTTTATAAATTATTACAATATCAAATATATTTCAAGCGATACAAATTGAAAGATAGAAACAATCATCTTACAAGATAATTCCCATTACATCGAGATAATTCCACTATAAATTTCTAAATATAAATCAAATTTATAAAGTCTTATTATAAAGAAGTATAATTTAGAATTATAGACTGATTAAAATTAAATCATTATAAAGTAGTAAAAAAAATATAGGAATAGACCTAGAACTATAAGGGCCCGTTTGGGCAGCTTATAAGTGTGGGGGTGTTTTTAAAAACGTCATCGTACCGTTTGGTTCCCTTGTTTTGTCAATTTATCCGAAAATGCGGTTTCATTTTTATACTAAACGCAAGCCATGGGTCGAACCCTGCATTCGACCCGCGGGCCGAGTTTTAGGACAAACTGCTTATCCTGAAACACAAAAGCTGCCCTAAACATACCTAAATATATTAAAGTAATATATTTGAAGTTTAGATGTATGTTATGACTTCAATTTATTTATTTTTAGAGGTACAAAGTTATTTTCCGTAAAAATAAAAAAATTAATTATGTATACACAAATTTTAATTTTAACTTAACAAAATAAGTAAATTTTATTTTATTTAAGTGTTTATAAATACACATTTTTTAAATTTAACTAAAAAAAACAAATAAATTTTTTTATTTTATTTATGTGTTTATAATATTAAATAAAGAGAAAAAAGCTACAAGAAAAATTTAATTTGATTTTAATAAAAAGAAAAAGAGCTTAAAATGCTAATTAAAATATAGGGAAATTTACATGCATACCACGCAATACGTATGTATTAAAGTACCCCATAGCTAGCAATTATAATAATTTAAATGCGAGAAATGTATATTTTATTTTAAAAAATTAGTGAAGATGATAATTTAAATGTGATATTAAAAATTAGACTCGGAAGTAAGAAAAAAAAAAAATTGTTTAGGGTTTATCAAAGATATTGTGACTACGTGAAAAAAAAAAATTAGATATGCATTTGAACGAGCAATTACCAAAGGCCACATCGTTTGTTAACAACGTGTATGACGATGTGATCACGGATGATTGACCGTCCAGACGTGCAACCGATTTAATTTTATAAAATCATAATTTTGAAATTTCCACCCTATAAAACGAGAAATATTTGAGTATATAAGACGTACTCAGAGTTGTCTGCATATTAAGTTATTAAGAATATACAGATAAATTACACTTAAATGATACTCATAAATTTTTGGTGTAACCTAAATGTAAACTCAGTACCCTCGTATAATATGTTACATAAACAAATATTTCTCCTATAAAACCAGCTCCTCCCGTTCAGTGCTTTCTAGTCTTCCACTTACTGACACTTCAAGGCAAAATGGGCGGAGCTGCTCGCTTGCTTGCTATAATTCTCTTCTGTTATTCGATTTTCGCTAAAACTTCCTCTCTCTACTCGAATCAGGGTACTATTTTTGCATTCTTCATCTTCTTCTTCTCACTTTCAGAGCACCTGTTCATCTTCCTCTTCGTGCTTTTCACAATTTTGTTATTTCAATCAATAATTTCACAGGCTTTGCTATAATTAAGCACATGATAAGAATCTCATGCTATGCATGTTTTTGTTCATTAGGCATGCGAAGAATAATCGAAGTATTTTTCGCCAACATTTTGCTCAAAATTGCAGTTTACGCGGACAGATGTTCGTTTTGCATTCTTTGTGCTTTTGCCACTAATTTGTTGAGCTTCAAATCTGTATCTCAAAATGATCTTGTTCTTTGATGCGATTGCTTAGTCAATGCATTTATTTATTACAGTATTTCGATATTGGGGGATTTTAATTAGAACTAATTACCTGTTTCGCTTAGTATTTTTTTTCTTTTGTGAGTTAATCTTTCCTGTGTATTTTGCTGCATGTTTGTTGTGTTGACTTATCTGTTTTGGAATTTAAAGTTCATGTATGTTATTGGCAATTACTGATGTTGCTTTGTTTTTTACCCCAAGGAGTATTTTCTCTTTCAAATTCAAGCAATTTTCATGTAACTAATTATATTTTTTTCAGCGCTGTGTTCTCCGTACTTCCTTCCTCTGTAACTGTCTTAAACTTTTTTTTTTACACCCTTATATGTTCATTTTATTTCTCTGATACACTTGAAGGGTGCACAACTACTTTCATAAATTTGCATAACGTAAATAGTCTTGTTAGCTTTTGTAATTCCACTCTTTTGCTATCTTCATGGTACAATAATAAGAATGCATACAAGGTGCATGAAGTTTCTATAGGGTTTAGGGTGGGGTTGCTGCATATGCAATTTTACCCTTGAATTGCGAAAAGCCTTTTTTGTAATTTGAACCCATGATCTTGATGTTACAATGGTGGAAAACTAAAGACAGTTCAAGCCCCATCCTCACTTCATGATGACATGCATACAAAACAACTTAAATTGTGCTTATAGAGATGATGGTATTGGTCTATTTGTGAAATGATATTCTCCAAATTTTGGACTTATTTAATTCATTATTTGCAAACTGTTGCCTAATACCCATCTTTTTTGCTGCTTTTCTTATGCTTTTTAAGGTTATTTTGAGGTCGAACTAACTCAAGGGATAGTCTTAAGTTTGTCTATAATTTAGTCTATAGAAAAATTAATTATTTTTGTCTTCCAAATGATAGACTTTCTGCTGGTAAGAAACATTAGTGCGATACCTGGAAATGACTATGGGATATCTGGTCTTTCGCACGTCACCGTTGTTGGTGCTCTTTTACATGGAATGAAAGAGGTATGATTGTAACCTGTATTTGTGAAGATACTTTTTTTAACAACATTGCATTATCATATGATTGAAGGCATCAAAGCTACAACTCATTGAGAAGTTAAGTTTAAGTAATTATTGTTTTTGTGCTTAAAATTGATAAGAATAGTGTGTTTTCAGCCCCGAGAAACAATCTTTTATTATAGGGTTTTAGAGTTGATGTGTTGAATGATTCAAACCAATACAAAAACATCAACCAACGAACGTCTTTTTTTATTATAAATAAGTGATATCAGAATTTATCAAACATTCAAAGGAAAATAAATGTTATTAATATGAAATTATAAAAACAGGAGGGAAATTGGATATTGCAACAAAACAACAACACAACAATAGAACTAGGATTGGATCTAGAGTGTAGGTGTTGCCGACTATGGGTTTGGACCTCCAAGGAGGTGGCAAGGGGATCGGCCAACTAGCTGGAAGTCAGCGACAGCAAGAAGAAAAGCAGTGGGAAACAAGAATAACTACGAGTGTTGTTCTAAGTGGTGGAAACAAGGAAAACTATAAAGGGGTTTTGGGAGCTTGTCGGGAAAATTTGAAAAAAAGGTATAGGAAGGATAAACACTACCTGGAGATCAAGATACAACCAAAGCACTACTTGAAACCATATGATACAACCCTAAAAGGGGGAATGGAGACGTCAACAACTATCCCGAATCAAATCACTGAAAAAACTAAACCCTAAACACCACAAAAGCAAATATATAGTCCTAGGTAATTAGGAGTGGGACCCCTTGGCACTCCCAAATTTAAAGGGTTGGCCGGCCCTTAAAAGTTCTGGACCGAACCAATCCAGGTGTTTGTGAAGTCTAATGGGGTTGGGGGAGCTTCGATCTCATTCGTTAAAGTTTCTGTCTCATAGTATGGAGTCAGGTCGATCATGTTGTATTTTTCCGATAAGCCAATTTGGCAGACATCATTCAACTTCTTGAGAATCCTGAAAAGTCCATCTGCTCTATGTTTGTGTTTCCCAGAAGATCCCGCGGAAATTCTCTCCTTTTTCAATTTGTTCCACACCAGATCCCCCTCCTAAAAAGTCACATTCTTCCTAGTTTTATTAGTTTGTTCCTAGTACTTATGGTTCTGCTTGATGATCTCTCCTCCTCCCTCATAATGTAGCCTTTGAATCTCTTGCACTCTAGCTTCAACATCTACACTAACATTTGTAGCAGGAAGAAGTGGTACCAATTCAAGCGGGGTTAGTGGTTTGCACCTATACACAATCTCAAAGGGAGTATGTCATGCAGTCTAACTGATGGACCCATTGTAAGCAAGTTCAACTTGTACTAGAATCAAATCCCACTAGTTGATATTCTTCTTTATAAAGCATCTCAGGAGATTCCCCAAACTTCTGTTCACCACCTCGATCTGACTATCTGTCTCGGGGCGAGCTGCTAAGCTAAATTGAAGCTTAGTAACAAGCTTCCCTAATAAAGTCCTCCAAAAGCGACCAATAACTTGACTCCATTGTCCTGTGGTAAAGTACAAAATGAGGCATCTTCGAAAACCTGTCAGCCACATTCATCATTGAATTTTTTATTCTACTTTTTTTCGAGGAAGACCAACAAATATCGTACTAACATCTAAGTATCCAACCATAGAACTTCTGGTATTGGTGATGATGTGTATAGCTCTATATTCTATCTCTTGGTTGTTGTCCGGTGAGAAACTTTGCACTACCTGATGTATCTGTCTACATTCCTCGTCAGTCTAGGCCAGGAAAAATGTCCCCTCACATGTACGAGGGTCTTGTCTTTGCCAAAGTGACATGCTAATCCGTCATCGCGACTCTACTATATGTGGACTCTCTCAATGAACATCTGAGAACACAACTTGTTATTGTGGAACAGGTAGCCATAAGATTTGCTGTACTGTTCAATAGGTCTCTCCTGACACTGATCCCAAATTTTCTTAAAGTTTAATTTGCCTCATGCAGCTCCTTCACCACCTTGAATCCCACAACTCTACTTGCATGGAAGTGATCTTGCATGGAATTGATCAATAAGTGGCGATAACTCAAGGCATTTGCTATTCGATTTTGACATCTTGCCATGTCCTCGAGTACAAATTGAAATGACGCTAAGAACTTAACCCAGGAAGCATATTTGCCATTTAGCTTGCTCTGACTATTCAGGAAGCTTAGAACCTCATGATTTGTGAATAAGATAAACTCATTAGACAATAGCTAGTAACTCTAATGACTAAGAGCTCTCATAATAACATAGAACTTTTTATCATATGTTGAATATTTTCTTATGTTGTCACTCAATTTCTCATTGAAGAAGGCTATGAGAGGCTTTCCTTGACTCAACTTTGCTCCAATCCCCACATTAGAAGCGTCAAATTCCACATTGAACAACTAACTGAAATTTGGTAGAGCTAACATTGGGGCCAGAGTCACCTTCTTCATGATGTCAAGCCTGAACTGAGTGCGTTTGTCCACTAAAACTTCCCTCCTTTCAAGAGCTCTACCAAGGGAGCTGGAATTATATTGAAGCTCTTAATGGATCTTCAATAAAAGGATGACAACCTCAAAAATTGTGTCAGCTCTATAAAGGACTGTGGGGTGCCCAACTCATAATAACCTCTATCTTCATAGGGTCCATCTGAATGTCTGCACCAAATATAATATAACCTAAATAAATTGACACTTCGTTGGGCATGCATATAGCTTCTCCAACCAAAGAACCTCAAGGACCATTATCAAATTTTGCAAGTGTTCCTCCCCAGATCTTTTGTAGACTAGGACGTTATCAAATTACACAGCTACAAACTTTCCAATTTAAGCCTTGAACACTTGATTCATCAGTCTTATGAAAGTGCTAGGTGCATTGGATAACCCAAATGACATAAATTTCCACTCATACAACCCATATATGGTTTTGAAGGCAATATTCCTTTCTTCTGCTCTCGTCCTGATCTGGTGATATCCACTACGCAGGTCAGTCTTGAAAAAGACAATACTTCATGTAACTGATCCTGTAAATCATCCAGGCGAGGTATATCAAATTTGTATTTGATGATGATCTTATTGATAGCTTTGCTATCAATATACATCTTTCATGAATCATCCTTTTTAGGCACCATCAAAGCAGTAAGAACACATATGCTGGTGCTTTCCCTCACCAACTCTCTAGCAATAAGGTCCTGCACCTGCCGTTGCAACTCATACTGAGCCGACCTCAATCTGTAAGCAGGCCTATTAGGTAACATCCATCCAGGGATAAATTTTACAGCATGTTGAATGTCTCTAAGTGGTGGTAGTACCTTGGGTATGCTGTCAGTCATAACATCTTGAAAGCTAGCTAGTAGTGGCTGTATTGTCACTGGTAACTCAGTCTCCTCCTCAGTCCCCTCTAGGGTGACGAAGGCCATCATCATTGGGGCCTCTTGTGCTAACTATAGAATGGTGGCACGGGGACCGTGATCTCCTCTACAACGTGAGTGTCAGCCCTCTAGGCTTCTTGATGGGCTAAAGAACTATGTGCTTCCCCTCCTTGAATGAGTAGGTGTTCTTGAACCGATCATGCTGAGTCCTGTGATCAAACTGCCACTGTTTCTTCAACAAAGTATAACAGACCTCCATGGGCACAACACCACACCACACCTGATCTTGCAGTTGGTCTCCAATAGAAAACTCTGACAAACAGTGTTGATCCACGCGTATCACATTCCCCTTCAACCAGGTCAAAGAATATGATTGAGAATGCTTCTGAGTAGCCAAGTCTTGCTTCTTCAGCATAAGTGTAGAGATCATATTCACACAACTAAGAGTAGACTTGGTGCGAAAGATGCTATGTACAACTAAGAGTGATCCTTCTTTAGTTCAGTTTGCAGAGCACTCCTCACAACTAACATCTAATCCTCAACTCCATGGAGTTGACACTCCTCACCCTACTCTTTTGCTATCCCCTTCTCGCTTAGTTCCTCACTGCACTCTGCTTGACAAAGGAAATAATTCCGCTATTAGGGTAACCAAAGGCTGAAACTGTGCTTGGCGTGTTACTCTTCTCAGGCTTTTTCTCACTCTAATCAGCTTTGTCATCCCCTGGACCACCTCCCCCAGGTGTGCTTCTGCTGATATACCTCCAGCAGTGGGTGACAGTTTTAATGGAGGTGGGTGCTTTGCTCTGCTTCTGCCGTCTCTCCACATTCAATATGAAGGTCTGAACATTACCCAACGACCAATAAGATGGTAGTTGGACAATATTGCTGATGGTTGACATAAGACCTCCCAAATATCTGGCTATATTATGCTTTTTTGGCTATGTTAGCTAAATTTTAGCATGAGCTGCTCAAACTCTGTTGTGAACTCCTTCACTGACAACTCTCTGGTCTAGGTTGCGGAGCTTCAGGAACTTGTCCTGGCGATATTGTGGGGGTAAGTAATTCCTTTTCATCTCATTCTTCATCTTCTCCCAAATAGTGATCTTGTTCCTATCTTCTCTTTGTCTCAACCTCTTCAGATTCTCCCATCACCAAGAGGTGCTCTTTTTAAGCTTTATGGCAATAAGCTTCACTCTTCTATTGGTTGACACTTCCTTAGACTCTGCAACCACTCAATGAAGTCATTCAGATTCATTCTCCCTTTCAAATTCGGTAAGACTACCTTCAGCCCAATGTCTCTATGTCCTCCAAAAGTCACTCCATCCCACAACCTCCTTTGATATTGAATCTCAAACTTTCGTGGTCCAACCTCTTCACTAGAATCATTCCAATAAAAGGGATTCAAGTTTTCCTCCCTCTTTCCTCTTCAAATCTCACTATCACAGTCGACAGTGATCTCTCTGTGGGTCCATTCCTCAATTTATGTAAGCCTTTACTGAAGTCGGCGGATTTCATGCTGTATCTTTTCTGTGATAAGTTTTTGAACGACTTCCAACACTTGCCTTCTTGTGGCATGACTAAGATTTAGATTTGAAAGTTGAAAGGGAGTGAACGGGGCTGATTTAGGGCAGGGAAAAAAAATTAGGGTGCATAATTTGAAACATAAACTGCGAAGAGTTTTGGGTGGAGTTTGGGTTAGGTATTAGTGGATTTTGGTAACTCTAGGATGAAACTATGGTTGGGCTAGTTCTGATACCTAATGATATTGGAATTTTTTAAAACCTAAAGGAAAACAAATTTTATTACAAAATTGAAGAAAAAATTGACATTACAACAACTGTAGGAAAGTAATAAATTGCAACAAAACAACACAACACTAGAGCTAGGGTTGGATTTGCAACGCATAAATTCCAGAAATCAGGTAAAGTTCGACACAATTGTAAAAGTACCCAAAAATTTTCACCTCCTAGAATTTGATCGAAATAATTTTATTAAATTCTACGCATGAAATCGATTAATTCAATATAGAACACCATGCTTGAATAATGAATGGTTTGAGAAATATAAAACTCTAAAGATAAGTTTAATAAAATTAATTAAACTTTATTTAACCTTAATTATTCCCTTAACCTCTGCTATTGTAGCCAATGAACCTCTCTTACACCTTTATTTTATTCGATCAGTCAAATCTATTCCCTTCTCTCCCTATTTTTTTTCTTCCAAACTCCCCCTCTCCATGTCCCTTTCACGGTTGGCAGATGCAGGCAAGCTCTGCGACCCATTGCTACAGTGCATAGGGTGAGCGGTACCAAATTGAACGGGAATAGGGTGGCTGCAACTCAGGATTTAGGTCTCTGGTGTGAAATCCAAGAGTATGAATCTCTCTCTCGCTTGCTTTCATTTCATTCCTCACACTTTCGTATTTTTCTCGTTTTCGGTAGCCATCAGAGGCGTCGATTGTGTGTCGAAAGTGTCGTAATTGTTTTACAAGCTTCCAAAAGGAGGTTAGCACGAGTTATCGAATGGGAAGTCAAGTTAGAGGTGATAGGATGTAAATTTGTCGATTTCTAAAAGACAGATTTATGCTGAAAACCCCTTTGAGGTATGTTTCAGGCGAATAAGTTATGCTTTGGGTTAAAACATGTTATGAACCCGAATTTTATGAATTATTATGATGTTAACGTTCCCTAGATTATTTATATAAGGCGACGAGCTTGAGACGAGCGTGTGGACACTCGTTGTAGGGCTGCTTCGTCTAATTAGCTGAAATAATCTTTGTGCTAATTTAAGAAAAAAACAATCTTCTATAGGTTTGCATATGATTTCTAGTTCGACACAGAAGCATTTAGACTTCATGTGTATTGTAGATGATTACGTACTTAAAATGTATGAATATAAGTGGACGTCTTTTACTATACGTATGATGTTATGATATATTATGATATATTGCAGATATTTATTTATGATTCATACATGTTATGCTATACTATGATAAAGTGCAGGTATTCATTTTTATTCATATATGTATATCAAATATCCACGAATGTATGCTACAATTATTATGCTATAAGAAATGTCATGGGTAATGTATGGGTAGACTATTACATGTAGGAATGTATTCTCGACTCCTAATATTTATACGGTGATGAAACTTTGGGAACCTTTGTGATTAGATGATGACAAAATGTTAGAGAATCGTGCGTATCAGGGGGAGCTGTTGATAACTGCTATATTGGGGGAAACCTAACCTTTATCAATGGTTTATATGACCTTTGGGGCAGGGTGAAGTCCCATTATGAAAGAACATGAAAATAATTAAATCCTATATATTACACAAGTAACATTATTATGATATGACCTCTATGAAATGAATGAACATGTTTTTGATTATATTTATGATTTCATGCTTACGATCTATATATTACACTATAGCTTTGATTTCTGTACCTGCTTTCTTATGTTGACATGTTATGCTTTATTTGTAGATATGTATAGTTTTTTACGAGCATGCACGTTGCTTCTTTTTCATGTGCAAAATCTTATATTAACTTTGATTATTTTTCTAAGCTGTTATTTGCTCATTCTTTGTTGTTGCCTTCCAGGTAGGGGCAACGAACACAAGGGCGAGTAGTCAGGTGTGTCGTTGTACAACTTTTGCACGTTAGTTTTGAAAGTTTTGTGCATAAGTTTTGGGTAAATATTTTTATTATTTTAGATTTAGCAGCTCTGTATAATTTTCACATTTTTTATGATTTAATTTCCATGTTTTTGACTATGTAATTGAAATGCAATGTATCACATATGCGGCGATCCAGTTAGATTAATTCATCATCCATTATCTTCTGTTTATAGAAGTCAGGATGAGTGTTGCTGAGAGTTGGTCTGATCAAATTGCCAGCCTCTGTCGCACCTCAACCGACCCTTAAAAAGGGGCCAGTTGGGCTGTGACAGAAAGTGACAGAAAGTTAAAATTAGATTAAATATGATTTGATTTATACAAAGCTATATGTTGATGAATCTGAGGTGGGCAAATCTTACGACTTAAGGTGTCATGTAAGCAAATTGTTTTCAGCATCAACAGAGGCCACAATTTATTATTCACGCTAGGGTTCTCCATGGGGCAGAACCCTAGCAGAGTGGCGGGACGACGACATCTTTATATATATATATATATATATATTAAGGAAATCCACTTCTAGTCGTGTGGCCTCTGTTGAGCAGAAATCTGCTCTTTGAACTCATTTTGAACCAGTAACTCAGTCCGCTGAAGTACCTTGCGCCCTGTTGATCAAATTACTGCCTATTTGGAGTCAACCAGTGCTGCTCATTTTGGTGAAGTAGCACGCGTGGCCCTGTACCCACAGAGAGAGTTGAAATTGTGGATCTCATTGCCACACAAGAACTGGAAATTGTGGCTCAGATCCCTGGTGCTTTAGCTGAACAATTTGAGGTTTAGGATCCCCCACAAGCAAATAATCAACATACTACTCCATCGGTTACTCCCCCATCGCCGGACCCATCTGCTATGGCTGCCATGGCTTTAGAATCTGAATGGACAATTCAAAAATATAGCAGGAGAAGAGGTAGAAGGAAATCAGAACTCCCAATTATGACACAGGCAAACAATATTGATGTCACATACCATTCGGAGGGTGAGCACTTGCATCTTCCCCCTATGTTTGCTAGGAGGGGGTGTCATGGGTCAAAATGTTTAACATTTTGGTATGGAACATTAGAGGAGTGGCGGACCCCCACTCATTTAATCGTTTAATACATTTATGTAGGGTCCATAAGCCAAACATTTTTGTTCTTTTGGAGCCGTTTGTAACGGTTCATAAAGATGATATCATTAAGAAATTTAAGGGTTTCATGCATTATAGTAATATGAACAATAAAATTTGGCTCTTTTGGCAGAATGATATCACTCTTAACATTATTGATGATAATTTGCAATATGTTCTTATTCATTAACAGTTGGAGAATTTTTTTGGTTGGGCTGCTTTCATTTATGCCAGCTCTCTTTTAAGGGACAAACTTCTCCTTTGGCGACAACTTACTCATAGGGGTGCTTCTATTTTCTGATAATTGGTTCGTTGGAGGGGATCTAAATCTGATTATGTGGTGCTAACGTTGATACAAGTCTTATCAACCGTTTTTGTGAGCATATTGCGGATGTTGACCTTTATGATTTAGGCTTTTCGGGCTCTCCTTATACTTGGCGGAGGGGTTTTCTTATGCAGAGACTGGATAGATTTCTAGGAAACTCATCTTTTCTGGGCTACTACAATATTATTCATGTCAAACATCTTAATCATGCTGCATCGGACTATAACCCTATTTTTGCTTACTTCGGCTTTTCATTCTAAATCTGCTCGCTATCACTTTAAATTTCTTAATGTTTGGACTTCTCATCCTAATTTTATTGATTTGATTAAGCAGGCTTAGGTCTCGCGGTGGAGTGGTAACCCTTGGTTCATTTTGTGGCAATTACATAAGAACATTGCTTCTTACTTAAAAAGGTAGAACATGTATACTTTTGGCAATGTCCATTTTAGGGTTTCGAAGGCCCAACAGGAGGTCGATGCTTTAGAGGCACATGTGATAGACACTCCTGATCTTGTGGCTAAGTTAGCTAATGCTCATCATACTCTCTTGGAGGAAATCACTATTGAGGAGGATTCCCTTAGACAGAAAGCTTGTGACACTCATTTCAAAAACGGAGACAGAAACACTAAATATTTTCATGCTATTGTTAAGTATCTTCGTAATATAAATGCCATTATTAAGATTGTTATTGATGAGGGTAATGTACTTACTGATGCCGATCAAATTGGTTCCAATGCAGCTGATTATTTTTCTTCTCTTTATGTTGAGGCTCTCCCGGTCATTGATATTCTATCAGAATTGTTTGAGGAGCAGAGGGACATGGTTTCCTCCCTCTTCTTGTCCGACCTCCCCCCCCCCCCCCCCCACCCCTCTTCAATGAGTTAAAGATTTTCACTGCCCTTAAAGATATTAGTTCTCAGAAGGCTTCTGACCCCGATGGTTTCACTTCTGCTTTTTATATTTCCTGCTGGGACATCATAAAGAAAGATGTGGTTCTCGCGATTCAAAGTTTTTTTCAGGGTGAAGACTTTGGAAAGTATTTTTCTGCCGCTTTGATTGTTCTTATCCCTAAAACTAATGATAGAACTCATTGGAAGGATTTTATGCATCAGAAATATTGTGCTCAAACTCACTTTTCCCAGGTTTTGTGGAAGGTTGGTGATTCCCGTATCTGGAAAACAGTTGTTAATGCTAGAACTACTGCTAATGATTTTATGTTTTGGGATATAGGTGACGGAAACATCTATTTCTGGAATGATAATTGGAGGTTGTCTTATCTCTCTGAATACTCTCACCCTCTACAAACTCCTTATTGGTTTCTGATTTCTTTTCTCAAGATGGCTGGGATTTCTCCAAATTATGTTCTATGGTGGGGGAGGAAAATGCAAAGCATATTATTACTATTCCTATTACCCCTTCATGCAGGGATTTCCCTATGTGGAAAAGGAACAGTTCTTAATCAGTTTGCAAATTAATATATGACACTTCACATTCACACCTCGATTGATTTAGGGGAAAATGGATTTGACACAAATTTTTAACTCCCTCTATATCCTTTTTCTTTTGGCGTTATCTCTCTTCTTTACTACCTATTGATGACATTCTTAAGTTGAAAGGCCTTAAAATGGCCTCGAGATGCCCTATGTGCAAAGTTGCAGAGGAAGATTCGAGACACATATTTTTTGAATGTGCTTTGTCTTTAAATGTTTGGAATATGTTGGGCATAGATTTCGGTATTTCATGGTTGCATAGGGGCATCTTAAGCAATTATTTGTGGCAATTGAAGGTTTTTGATGATAGGGGGGTTTTCCCTTCCTTTTTTGTTCCTATGGTTTATTTGGACATCGAGAAACAGCTTTAAATTTAACTCCTCTCCCCCTACTGTTTCTATGACGGTTTCTTATGTGTTGACGTATTACACTAAGGTCCTAAGGGTCGGTACAAATGATATCTTCCCCCCCCCCCCCCCCCCGGCTGATCAGGTGGGCTCTCCCCTCATCGGGTTTTGTTAAAGTTAATGTGGATGGCTGTTGGAATCCTTTTTATGTTGCGGTTGGGGGCATTTTTAGAAATTATGATGGTAGGTGTCTTTGCTACTTCACCTCTCCTGCTGCCGCTGACAACCCATTAGCCATAGAATACTGGGGGTTTTTTCTGGCTTTAATGGTGGCAAGTGTTTTCAATTTTCATACAATTGAGGTGAAAACCGATTCTAAAATGCTCTATGATATACTTTTGGGAATCTCTCCTCCCTCTGGGATATAATTTGCACTTTTAAACGTATTTTAGCTTTAATGACTGCAAGACAATTAGAAGTAAATTGGAAATTCATTCATAGAGAGGGCAACTCCTCTGCTGATTGGTTAGCCAAACATGCAGGGGAGGTTTGTCACGTTGGCATTTATCCTCCTGCTTCACTCAGATGTCTTCTCACTGGGGACAATTTGAATCTGCCATATGTTTGAATTTAAATTTTGGTGCTGCTTGGCTTTACCACTAAGGGCCTTATTTCTGTATGGTGGTTGGGGTTTTCACTTCTCCCCTTGCGGGATTTTTATTTTGTTTGGCAGGTCTGTTCGGTTTGCAGCATGCCTGGTTTTGTCTCCCTGTTTTCTGCTCTCACTTTTTCCGCTGGCCTACTGTTGTTTTGGTTTTCTCTGCTCTGATCTCCAAATTTCCTAAGGTTCTTGTTACTCGCGGGAGTGCTCTCGGAGAATTACTACCAACCTGAAGACAATTTTTTGTACATTTTCTTTCTCTTTACATGTTAAGCAATACACGAATACATGTTTACTTAGTTTTGAGTTTTGTTCTTTGGTTTTGGGTTTACCTGTAATTTTTGGTTATTTCTTTTGTGTGAGTTGTACTGTGGGTAGAGGAACCCTTAGAGGTGTGTTAAAATTTATTTTTTTGCTTTCATAGTCGGGGATCCTCCCTCCTGCAATTTCTGTACCTTTTCTTTTAATTAACGCGTAGGAAGCCACCGTTGCTTTTCCCACCAAAAAAAAAAAGTGTTAATATTAAGGAAAAAGCAGCACGTGGCTCCCTATGTGTTAATATAAGAAAATTTACAAAAGTGAGAGAGGGAAGAATGATCCCCATCTAAAAACAAAAGTAGGGTCCTAGGGGTTTCTCTATCCACATTAAAACTCCACGCTAAAAAAATGAAAGAAAAGTGATAAAAGGTATTGTGTACCCAAAATAACACGAGATTCAGTATATCAAAAGAAAAGTATACCCAATATATAGATGTACACCAAAAACAACCAAAAAATCAAAGAAAGAGCTCGAGTGATTCGATGAGTTTGAAGAGACAACATCAACATCTAGTTGAGACCCAAATAAGTCATGTGTAGAGCAAGCCACATGAGAATTCTGCAGAGACCAAAACACAAACAAAAGAGAGAAACCATATCCCTTTCCATCATAGGCAGTAAACTGAGGAGGCCAAGACCGCACTATAATCTTTGTAGTCCAGAGGAAAGCATACGAGAGCTCCTGCAATACATCAAACAGAGGAACACAATAGGAAAGAAATTCCACAAAAGGAATAGGAAAATGAGGGGAGCCCTCATCCAGAAATAGCTCCTGCCAAAGGAGCAAGAAATGCCAAACTGAGCATGGTGTAGTAATAGTACAGCAGGTGAGTAGTAAACCACCACATAGTCGTAAGCAAGGAAGAGGAACCACACAAAGGTATTCACGATAAAGAACAACCCAGGGGCATCCACATCTCCAGCCTCTAAGCAGCAGACAAATAATCCAAACCATCCAAATACCGAACTATGAATACAGGTGAGTTGATGTTTGGTTATCATTGCAATCAACCGTCACTTTGTTTCCATTCCTTCCAAATTTAAACTTTCTAGTAGTTCTGAAGGTGACAGTGTTGTGGATAATTAATCTTACATTTTTTTCTGCCTATAGGTTGAAGTTTGGCTTCACACATATGCTCCAGGATCTCGAACTGCAATCCATCGTCACTCATGTGAAGAAGTATTTGTTGTTTTAAAAGGTAAAGGCATTGTTCTACTCGCTTCTAGTTCTCAGATGTATCCTGGAAAGCCTCAGGAGTTACGTATCTACCCAAACAGCACATTTACTATCCCCATGAATGATCCCCATCAGGTACCTATATATGAAGCTCTACTTAAAATCTTGTAGCTTCATTTTTAGTTCTGCAAATATATTATATTTTAGTTATATGTCAGTTACACTAGAAAATACCTAATTTCATGTTTGTAATGTCTGATCTTGTAGTGGCTGAAAATTATTATCCATCTGTTCCTTTTCAATCTGTTCTTTTTCATTCTCTTAAAAAGTATGCTTTGCTGCTATTCTCATCCGCTAATATCATCTCGTCTTTTATTTGTTTGGGGACCGCACTGTAAATATACTTTGCAATTCTTACATAACTGCAATTTCATGGGAAAGTCCATGGCTCCCACTTGTAAAATTTTTTATATTTTAGATATGAAACCAGGCTTTTTCCAATAGAAAAATTTAGATTAGAGGTTCTTTCCTATTTAAACCTTTATTGACACAGAGAAATGTATGATATATTATTTATGAAATAAGTTGATGCGATTTTACATCAGATTTTATAATGTGGTTTCCTATTGCCAGGAAATTTTCTTCCGAATAGTTGCATGGTGGACTCTATCTGACAACAATTCATGTCATGGTTGACCTTAATAAGTATTTTATAACCTAGCTTAATCAAGCACAATGAAAATAGTGGACAACAGACACAACGTCACACTAAACAGACTCAAAACACTTTGCATACATCAAAAGTATTCAGCCGATGCCTCCAAAATGTTGAGAACATCTTTTTAACTAATTAATACTTATTATTAAAATAATATAGTTAACACAATACAACTAATGACCGAAACTAATTCCATAGAAACCCATGTCTTTCTCTCCTTTATTCTCCTGCCTAATCCCTTAATTAAAAAAAAGGCACTGAATTTGCGATGAGAGCTTGCAAGAATGGGATTGCAATGGTGTGTCCAAATACCACATCTTTTGCCCCCTTTCACTACCACTCGAAACCATTGAGGAAGAAGAAGCAAATTGTGATGGGCTCTTGCAGGCTAAGGCATGAACGGATATTAATTCCCTCGTCTTTCTCCTCCTTTGTTCATCTCTATTAGCTAAATCTCTTATATCCGTCGAACTCTTGAATTTGGTAAATATGGGATTTAGGTTGAAACGGAGACAAAATGAGATGTTAGATATGATAGATTTTAAAATTTTTATTTTGATTCTTTGGCAAGATTTACACTATCTCTGTGTAAATCCTAGTTAAATCTAGCTACCAAAGAACATCTTAAAGCTGTCATTTTTATTATTTGTAAGCTTAAGTTTGTCCGAAACTGGGTTTGGAAAGCAGTATGCTTGGGTGGTGCATAAAAAGCAAGCATGAGCATTTTCATGCTCATCATACTAAGAAGTACATGTGTTAGTGTTTTATAGAGGCTCTATACATAAAATATAACAACAGATGATCAAATAAACTCTCTACCATTGTAAGATAGATTTATATGGATAGCTTGCTAGGGGGGCCATAAACCCTTTAATACATCAATTAGTGTTGTTAGGTGTTTGAAAGGAGATTATAAAGTGAGTTTGAGAGAAGAAAAGAGATAAAGTGTGCTAGTGGTGAGGCATGCAAGAGGGAGAGGCTAAAAGGAAATATATTTTTTTGTCAAATGATTGATTACCCTCCCAATGAGATTAAAGCCTCAGATATAGACTGTTATATATTATGGGTGATAGATGATTGTTACATATGCCATCATACTTACATAATTATAAGAGGACAAAAGGCGACCAATTTAACTCTTAAATAAAACTTTGCATACATTTAAATGATAAGATATTCATGCAATCAATAGATTTGAAGTGTTCTCAATACTTAAATGAATTTTCTTGATGGTATTTTTACATCAAATGAACTATCACAAAATTCATGCTAGTACATTAAAATTTGTGCATTATGCAAGTGCATCAAGATGCTAAGCAATAATAAAAACTCCTATGCTCCCTTTCTCATCTTAATTTATCAATTTTAAGCGTCTGAAAATATTATATGTGGAAAGATATAAAAATTAATACAAAATACTCTATTCAGTAAGGCATGCATATCCATAAGATACAAACATGTACTTTGATGTTAATTTCAAGTTCTTTCTCTGAGTAGCCCCTTGCGATGAGATCTTGCACCTGCTGTTGTAGCTCTTCATATTTCACTGGCCTTAGTCTATAGGCCGGTCGGTTTTGTAGTATGGATCCTTGTTTATGGTCTATGGCGTGTTAGATGTCTCTTAGTGATGGTATCCCCTCTGGTAAGTTGGAGGTCATAACATCCTGAAAGTCCTGCAGTAATGATTGTAGTAGTGCTGGTACTTATCTTTCCTTCTCGCTTCCTTCAAAGAGGACTAATGCCAGTGTGTTACGGGTGCATCTCTAATTGACTGCAGAAAAGTGGTTTGGGGAATTATTGCTGCTTTTGTATCGTTTTCGTCTTTTACATCCTTAGCAGGTAGTAGAACGACGTGTTTCATATCATTCCTTAAAGAATAAGTGTTCTTTAACCCGTCATATTGAGTCTTGCGATCGAACTGTCAAGTCCTTCCGAAAAGAATGTGGCAGACGTCTATCTGAACCATGTTGCACCATATTTGTTCTTTTAGCTATATTTGTTCTTTTAGCTAGTCTTTGATGGAGAAATCAACAAGGCACCGTTGTTTCACACGTATCTCGTTTCCCTTCTTTAACCAGGTAAGAGAATATGATTGAGCATGCATCTACATTTTCAATCCCAACCTTTTCACCATGAGCGTGGATACAACGTTCTCGCAACTCCCACTATTGATGACCTAGTTGCAGACCTTTCCCTTACGGTGCACTTGGTGTGAAAAATACTGTCTTAATTAGGATTGGTCCCGTTCTGGCTCGGACTGCAATGTTCGTTGAATGACTAATGCTTATCCCTCATCTTCGTGGAGCTGAAGCTCTTCTTCTAGACTACCTTCAGATTCCTCATCAACTTCCTCGACGACACCTTGATTTGTGAGTGCGATATCTCAGTTAGTTGGGCAGCTGGAGGCTATTAAATTTAGTCATGGAACCTGAAACACTTTTTGGCTGGCACCGTATTATAGGATTTGCTTCTTTCTGGCTTTTTACACTCTGTTCTACCTTATCAGTTCCCTATCCAGTTTTGTTAATTCCTCCCACGACACCTTTATTGGTTGTAGGAGTTGCAGGTGACAACTTAGCTGAGGATGATGGTCTGAAGGACGACTGTTGCTTGCTTTGCTTCTACTGCCTCTCCAACTTTAAGGCTATTGATTGGACATCCCCCAACGTCCAGTATAGTTGTAGTTGGACCACATTGCTAATGACATGCTTTACACCCCAAAGGTATTGGGCGATCGTGTGCTCCTTTGGCTCTGTCAGCTCACATTCCAGCTCTAACTGGTTTTGGGAACATGTTCTAGTGATACTGTGGTGGGAGGTTTTTCTTCTACATTGTCTTCTTCATCTTTTCCCACTTAATTCTCACTTCCTTCTCTTCTCCCCCGTTTTTATAGATTTTCTTACCATAAGAAGGCATTCTTCTTTAGTTTAATTACAACTTCCTTAACGCGTTTTTCCTCTGATATATCTTTATACTCGAAGATCCATTCGACTGCCTGCAGTCAGTCGATAAACTCATCGGGGTCCATGCCTCCCTCAAATTCTAGGAGGTCCATCTTGATGCCATTGTCCCACTGACTCCTATAAGTGGCCTCTTCTCTCGACCTTCTTTGGTATTGGATACCAAAACGACTTAGTTGATTCCTTTTCACTGTGATCTTCTCTTTGGAACGAATTCAGATCCTCGTCCTTGTCTTCTCTTTGACTCTTTCGATCATGGTCAAAGGTAACTCTTCCTGGTTTTCGTCATCCAGCTCTGTTTTTCTTAATTGTAGACGTTGGATTTCTCGTCGAATCTCTTTCCGAGCCGAGTCATGTGTATCTCTTTGTGGTGGCATGGTTAGGGTGAGAATCGGAAGGGAAAAAAAAAATTGGTAGAGGTGGATTGGGTAGGGGCAGATGCAAGGAAACCTTAGGATGAGACTAAGATTGGACTAGCTATGATACCAAATGATATCAGAACTAGTTATGATGTAGTAAAATACAAAATGAACTTTTATTAATATAGAAATAAGGCTGCAACATGACTCAAACAGAAAGGTAATACAATAATAAACTAATCTACGGTCATGACTTGTAGAAGAGATTCGAAGGCGGTGGTAGGGAAAGGTGGGAAAGGTAAGGTGGCTGTTTGGGTAGGTTGGTATAACATTTTGGTTGGTTGCAGGTAAGCGAGATGACAAAGTTGTGGAGTGAGTAGAGGTGGTGACAGAGTAATTGAGAGATATAGGGGTGGTAGGCGGCTAGGGGAGAAGTGGAGGGGGAGATTGGAAGGATTCTACACCACCTCATAGCAGGATACAGCCGGAGCACCATCTGTCATCGGATGCAACCCCTAACAAGAGGGGAAAAGGTCTCCATAGGAGATCTGAAGACAACACATCTAGAACTGACTCCCCCACACACAAAGGACAGGAATTTATAGACTCCCATGAAACTTCTACGCAAAAGAAAAGAGGGGAAAACTAGAAGAATCTGTAAAATACTGCAGTAGCCTGCGAAGCTTCCATGGTTCGCGAAAGTTCACGCCTCATCCGTCCTTTGTGAAAATTTGCAATCCACGCCTGCTTTCGCTCCACTTCTACCATCGCGTTGCATTGCTGGGGAATTTTGCCGCGCGAGATCAAAGCTCCTGTTTTGGGCCAAATTAAGCGCCCGCTCCCGGGCTCTATTTTAGGCCGCTGGCTACATGAGTCATTTTTCTCGATTGTGTAATATTAAGTGTCCTATTTAGCCGGTGTATTGAGCCTTGCACATTTTTCATTGTATTCAGGTTATACACTGCGTCTCTTCCAGGGGATGCTATTGCATTTACCTATTGATTTAAAGGATTCCTGCATGATTTTTTGATAAAAAATTTACGCTTACAGTTGACTACCTAACACAACCTTTTACTTTTACATTTGGGGCTTTGGACCCAATAATGATAGTGTTTTCACTATCATGAAATTCAAGCGAGAAAATTTTTAGCTCGCGAACTTCAACATGTTAAGTTGGAGAAGCACAAGTTTGTTTACTGCTAAGTCTTGGCTCGAGCGGATCCTGAATTTCAGACTTAATAAGCTCAAATATGATCGAGTTGCTGACTGCTCTCTTCACTTAATAAGATCAAGTATGTTCGTAGTGAATGAGCTCATGTTTTGACTATCTAATGAGAATAGATGTTTTTCTGAAGCTTTTCCAACTTGATAAATTAAGTGATTCAAATTTTGAGGTTTCATCAATTAATTAAATAAGGCAAAACCAAATAAGTGAACTTTGATTAAGAAATAATCATCATCCTTAAGATTTGTGATAATTCTGAGTCAAGCGAGATAATTTTGAGCTTGCGAACTTTAACAAGTCAGGTTGCAGAGGCGCAAGTTCATTTATAGCTCAAGTCTAGGACTCAAGCAGGCCTTGAAGGTCGGACTCAACAAATTGAAATATGATCGAGTTGCTGACAATTTTCCTCACTAACGAACCTTAATGCGGTCGTAGTAAAACCCTTGTTTTTTCCATCCATTGATAATAGTTGTCATACTGAAGCTTATCGAGTCTGATAAGCCTAAGTGATTCAAATTTTGAGGTTCTCTCAACTGATTAAATGAGTAAGGCAAAATCAATAGATGATCCTAGCTTAAACCCTACTGGTGGAGGGGTTTATCAAATTCATGTCAGCGGGATATGATTTTGATCATTCTTTACTCCCCAAAAAGGCAAAATAACCAAACGAAAGATATCTTCAATTCCGTCAGAAGAGAAGTTATTAAATACAAACCAGTAGGAGTCAACTTCAGTTGCTCATCGTTCTCTATTACAAATTGATATTCTTTGTTGAAAGATGGGTCATTAAATGTAAGCCAACATGAGTCAATTTTAGTTACTCTTTGCTCCTCTTTGCAAGTTATAATGCAAGCCTAACAAAAAGTCCCTCGAGTCCTTTAAAGTGAGCATATGCCTCCGAAGATTATAAAAGGACCTTCTAGAAACTCTCTTGTTGTACAAGAAGTTGTTTCTAACTGATCATGAAATCCCCCTGTATAAGATGGAGCTTTTTTTATTTTTTATAAAAAAGTTAATGGATTTTGGTCTGTAAGATAGGGGGTTGTTATTTGGGTTGGCATCATCCATCATGTTGAGGTCCCAAAAAATTTGATATCGAAATTTCCTTACAATCCAAGAGAATATTTGAGCTGACATCGTGCTTCAATGCCGATAACCTCAAATATTTGTTTAAAAAAAATTGCTACTTTATAAAATATATACAGGGTAAAGTTAAAATGCAAAGATTTGTCTTTTTGGCTAAAAAGGATCTTGAAGGTTCAACTAAAAAGGTTTTGAGATTTACAAGCCTCAATAAGTTAAGTTGGAAAGACACAAGTTTTGTCACAGCTCAATTCTAAGACTCAAGTAGGCCAAAAAGGTCGAAATCAATAAGACCAAATAGCTGAGTTGCTGACAACTTTTCTTATTTAATAAGTCATAAAAATAACAATAGTAAGAGAGCCCCATCTTGTTATTTTGATGATGAGTTGTCTAGTTTTTAAGTTTTTTCAATTTAATGATTTCAATTGATCGAGGACCAGGAGAATTTCTTAATTAATTGATGAATTATAGCTAAATCAAAGAGATATGGTGCCAAAATTCTCCCTTTTCAAAATAAGATTATTCGGGTTGACGCCATGCTTCAATGTCGAAATTCCCAAATATTTGCTTAAAAATTTTGTTGTCATATAAAATATGTGAATGATAAAATTTAAGGATAAAATTATTTTTCTTTGGCTTATCATGATTTTGAAGATTCAACCAAAAAGGCTTCGAAATTTTTAAACTTAAATGATTTAAGTTAGAAAGACACAAGTTCTATCACAGCTCAAGTTCAAGACTCATGTGTGTAAAGAAGGTTGTACTTAGTAAGCTCAAATATGACTAGAGGTGCAAACAAGCCGAACACCAGCTAAGCCCATACTCAGCTTGTGTTCGGCTTGTTAAAAAATATCACTGTTTGTGTTGGAGTTGTTTATATTTTGAAAAAAAATATATTCGTGTTTGATTCGCTTTCTTAGTGAGCCGAACACGAACTATTAAAAAATAAAGAGTCATTTTGACAACTCTACTCACTCAACCATAGGATGATAAGGGTTGGTGCGAGATTTAAAACATATTATTTATATTAAAACATCTTTTAAATATAGTTTTATAATTTTTTTTCTATTTTTTAATTAATAATATTAATTGATTATAAATCTTTACAACCTTGTAGTTAATTTTATTTTTTGAAAATATTACTCATAAGTACATAAAATGGCGATTTCGGTCGTCTCTGTTGTCTTTGCTAGAGTTTCGAATGACGATTGCGGTCGTTTATGCTTCAGTCGAGTATGATTCATAAGCAATCGAAGGAAAAGGGCTCGCACTCATGGGTCCTCAGCCTTGTCTGTTTTGTCTGCTCGCTTGTTTCGACGCGGAGCTCTTCGCGTTCTCTACACGTCTGTTGGTTCGCGTTTTTAGCGTCGTCGTCTGTTTCGACACCGACCTTCTGCGATCGTGTCTTCACATCTTCTGCCGGCTCTGCACTCCCCTCTTCGCTTCTCCTGTCCGCGTTTCGACGCCAAGCGTCTGTGAGCTTGCCTTTTCTGACTCTATCGCTCACCGTGCATACGGGGCATCATTGCAGGTGATGGGTGAGCTCCCTCCTTCATTTGAACCTGTCAAAGACTCCTTCGCCCACGTGATGGGTAATAATTTGGAGTTGACTGTTGTCTTCCCCTTAAGCTATAAGGATTGTACTGGTGATTGTCCTTTTGTTAAGAAGACAAGTAAGACACATCGACCCCACATGTGGAGGAAATTACCACAAGACAAGATTTGGTGTCTAATTTAATTGCCTATGGGGACCCCCTTTGCAATACTGTTTTTGTTTCTGTGATTGATGTTTTGTTGGATGACTCTGTTGGGCAACCTACACCTTCCAACATTATTGAAAACAATACTGAAGGATCCTTATCCATAAAGGAAAATGTTTAGATCGATAATCAGGAGAGCCTTGCAGCTTCTCATCCTCAGGTTGTATCCGGTGCAGATGCGACAATTCATACTTTACATTCACTAGAACTTAATGTAGTTCCAACGATTGACAATCCTTCTACTGCAGTTCTACCACCACATCTAAATGAGCAAGGCGTTACTGTTAGTCAAGCGCAAGGGATTCAACAAAATATACTTGCTCGATAATCTATTGACCAACATACTGATCAAATGAGTCAGTCTTCTGACGAGGAATGACAAGTTTACACAACCAAGAGGAAGAAGAAGAATGACTATCTACTTGAGCTCAGAAATCTAATGGATGATACATTGGTTACTTCTGGTAATGACACGTAATTCACCAATTTGCTATTTGGCTTTCTTTCTAGAACTAGAGGTAGAGGCATGACTAGATTGAGTCGTCCCTAAGTGCGTTTTGGTGGTTTTGACTTTCTTGGTATTACATGTATCTTTAATTTTTTGTGTGTTGTACCATGTGGGTAGGGTACCTTTCTAGGCCCACCCTTACAACCTTTTTGTATCCTTTTCTTTTTTAATATGTTGCTCTTGGGTTTTTTTTAGTATAACTATTACTGAGAATTGATTCGTTGGTGGGGATTTTAAATATGATTATGTTGTCTTCGGAGAGAAGGGGTGAGGCTAGGGTTGATACGAGCCTTATCAACCATTTTTTTGATCATATTGAGGATGCTGACCTTTATGATTTAGGCTTTTCGAGTTCTCCTTACATTTGGCGGAGGGGTTTTCTTATGCAGAGACTGGATAAATTTCTGGGAAACTCTTTTTTTCTGGATTACTACAACATTATTCATGTCAATCATCTTAATCATGCTGCATAAGACCATAACCCCATTTTTCTTAGCTTGACTTTTCATTCTAAACCTGCTCGTTATCATTTTAAATTTCTTAATGTCTGGGTTTCTCATCTTACTTTTATTGACTTGATAAAGAAAACTTGGGTCTCGAGATGGAGTGATAACCCTTGGTTCATTTTGTGACAATTACATAAAAATATTGCTTCTCACTTAAAGAGGTGGAACATTGATACTTTTGACAATGTTCATTCTAGGGTTTCAAAGGCCCACCAGGAGGATGACACTTTAGAAGCTCAGGTTATTGACACTCCTGATCTTGTGACAAAGCTAACTAATGCTCATCATACTCTTTTGGAGGAAATCACTATTGAAGAGGATTTTCTTAGACAGAAAGCTTGTGACAATCATTTCAAAAATGATGATAGAAACATTAAATATTTTTTTGCTACTATCAAACATCGTCGTAACATAAATATCATTATTAAAATTGTTACTGATGAGGGTTCTGTACTCACTAATGTTGATCAAATTGGTTCCAATGCAGCTGATTATTTTTCTTCTCTGTATGCTGATACTCTACCTGTTACTGATATTCTTTTGGATTTGTTTGAGGATCAGAGGGACTTGGTTTCCTCCCTCTCTCTGTCCGACCCCCCTTACTGAGTTGGAGATTTTCACTGCCGTTAAAGATATTAGTTCTCAGAAAGCTCCTGAACCCGATGGATTCACTTCTGCTTTTTATATTTCCTGCTGGAACATCATAAAGAAAAAGGTGATTCTTGCAATTTAAAGTTTTTTTCAGGGTGAAGATCCTGGAAAGTATTTCTCTGCTGCTCTGATTGTTCTTATCTCTAAATCTAATGATAAATCTCATTGGAAGGACTTTCGGCCCATCTCACTCACATCCGTGATTTCTAAAATTATCAGTAAACTGATTGTGGCTCGTCTTCAACCTCACCTTCCTTCACTCATATCCCCTCACCAGTCGGCCTTCATTAAAGGACGTGATATCTCTGACAATATTCTCTTAGCCCAGGAAATTTTGCAGGATCTTGATAAAAAATACAGGAGTGACAATCTTGTTATCAAATTAGATATTAAGAAAGCCTTTGATACAATAAATTGGGATTTCATTATCAATGTTTTGAAAACTAGAGGTTTCAATACTAGTTTTTGCACCTTGATTAAAAGATGGTTGGCTAACAACTATTATTCTGTGCTGGTTGATGGAAATTCTTATGACTTTTTCACTGCTCGTCGTGACATTAAACATGGGACCCTCTTTCCCCTATTATTTTCATTTTAGCTTTCGATTATTTATCCAGGATGCTCAATCATTTCCAGCTATTACACCCTCACACACAGTTTTCTCACAATGCAAAAATGATGGTTTCACACCTTACTTATGCTGATGTGATTATGTTTGCTAATGCATCTAAACTTGCCATGAAACAATTGATAGGTTTCTTAAAGGATTTCCAGAATTGTTCTGGACTCCTATTTAATTGCGACAAGTGCCAGATGTTTTCTTGGCAAATATGCTAAGCAATATCTTAATCATTGGGGAGTTGCATATACTGGCTTTCATCATGCCTCTCTCATTCTCAAATATCTTGGGGTTAATTTGATTAGGGGGAGGAAACAAATTCATATGAATGATGTTATTGATAAAATCAAGCGCAAAATTAACGATTGGAGAAATGTTTTTCTTTCTACTGGGGGCAGAATTTCTTTGCTCTCTAGTGTTCTTTAGAATATTCCACTATATGCTTTGCAGGTGTTTAACCCAAAAAAGGGTGCTATCAACACTATGTAGAGGCTTTTTAATAAATTCCTTTGGGTGGGGAATAGTGCAAAGAAAATTTGAGGATCTTGACATAAGCTTTGTAAGCCTAAGAAGGCTGACGGGTTTGGTTTTAAAGCTTTGAAACATACTGTGGAAATAAATCTTTGCAAACTTTTGTTTAAATTCAGATTGGACTCATCTCTATGGGCTTCCTTTCTGCATCAGAAATATTGTGCTCAAACTCATACTTCTCAGGTTGAGTGGAAGGTTGGTGATTCCTGAATTTGGAAAGCTGTCGTAAATGCCAGAACTACTGTTAATGATTTCATGTTTTAGGACATAGGAGATGGTAATATCTATTTATGGAATGATAATTGGGGATTTTCACATCTCTCTGAACACTCTCACCCACTTCATACTAATTCCTTATTGGTTTCTGATTTATTTACTCAAGATTGCTGGGATTTTTCCAAATTGTGTTATATTACCACTATTCCTATTACTCCTTCACGAAAGGATCTCCCCATGTGAAAAATGAACAACTCTCAATCGATTTGCAAGCTTATTTATAGCACTTTACACTTTTATCGTAATTGGTTCTGGGGAAAATGGATTTGACATAAATTTTTATCTCCCTCCATATCCTTTTTCCTTTGACGCTATCTTACTTATTTAATACCTATTGATGACATTCTTAAGTTGAAAGACCTAAAAATGGCCTCCAAATGTCATATTGGCAAGATTGAGAAGGAAGATACGAGGCATATATTCTTTGAATGTGTTTACTCTTTAAATGTTTGGAATATGCTTGGCTCACATTTCGGTATTTCTTGGTTACATAGCGTCACTTTAAGCAATTATTTGTGACAATGGAAGGTTTTTGATGTTAAAAGAGGGGGGTTTCCCCTCCCTTTATTGGTCCTCTGGTTTTTATGGACCTCCAGAAACAGTTTTAAATACCATATTTCTCTCCCCACTGTCTCTATGACTGTTGCTTATGTGTTTGCCTGTTACAATAACGTTCTAAGGGCCGGTTCTATTGATGTTTCTAATTTAAGGCCCCCCCGGCTCATTAGGTGGGCTCCCCCTTCACCAGGTTTTTTTAAAATTAATGTGGATGGTTGTTGACATCCTGATTATGCTGCGGCTGGGGGCACGTTTAGAGATTTTGAGGGTTGGTGTCTATTATTTCACCTCTCCTGTTTTCGCTGACAACCCATTGGCCACGGAATGCTGAGGGGGTCTTTCTGGCTTTAATGGTGGCTACTGTTCTCAATTTTCATAAAATTGAGGTGGAAACTGATTCTAAATTGCAGAAACAAATTTAAAACATGCAGAACCAGATAACAAGCTTTGAAGAGTCATGCCATTGCCAGGAGTCGCCAAAGTATCATCCAATAAGTTTCCAAGTTGGAGTGGCCTCAGACTTTTTCTTCCACCGAAAAGTGTAAACAGATGAAGACTGGCTCATATGATCCTCGATCTGATTTGATGTTTGAACCGCAGTAGAAGGAAAGACAGTCGTTGTCACTGCGATAGGTAGATGAATAATGGCTCATATGATCCTCGATCTGATTTGATGTTTGAACCACAGTAGAAGGAAAGACAGTCATTGCCACCGCGATAGGTTCTAGTGTATGTGAAGTGTGAATTGTTACCTCTGCATCTGATGCTTCCTGAATAGGAGCTGCGGGGCTATCCTGATTTTCAGTTCGAACATTATCCATTGTAGTATGGCAGGAGAAGGGGTCCCAGGGGCAAACACCAACTCCTGTCTTATAGTGTTTCCCTTCTTAGGTTGGCCGTCATCAAGTTTGCTGGGAGCGTGTTCAGGCACATGGGGTGCGCTAACAGTGTGTTTCTGCTTTTAACTATTGGTTCTCAACTGTGGGAGTAATTTGAAACATTTCTCCTGTGGGTGTCCAAACATCTTGCAGTGCTTGCAGTAGTATGATTTTTGTTCCATAATAATTTTTTGTCAATAACCATTGTGAGCAGATCCAAGCCAGACTTCTTCTACATCTGGTATTGTAATATCTTGTTCAATCAAAATCCTTGCAATAGAGGGTCTTGAGAAATGAACTGTAAGTAAATCTACCTGCAAAAATTTTTCAAGGATAATCTCAATTGCATAAAAATGGGTAGATCAAAGAAATGAAGTTTGAGTTCAGAGTTCAGGTAATGAGAATTTCAGGTAATGAGAATCAGATATGTGCAATTGGGGGTTCTTGACTGGGATCAAAATTGGGGGTCCATTTGAGCAATTTTATATGTTTGCCCTCAATTGTGATGAATTTCTTTGAGAAAATCCTCGTGTAATTATTTTCTGTTTTCAGCTGTATTATAACATGTCTTCCATCGAAATGGCCCACCTGTCAATCCCCAACTAGTTTGAAATCTTCAAAAACCTTCTTGATGATCTCCATCTTCGGGCAACCTAATTGAAACTTTCCAACTAGTGTAAATTTGTATTTTCCTGCACGAGTTGAAATTTCAGTGTCAGAGAAGAAAATTGCTGGTTTGCCCGTCTTTTTCTCTACTTTTTTTATGAGATTGCAATCGTAATTTCCTGCAACAGAATCATGGTAACTCTGCAGGAATACCGCACTATCTGATACCGCACTATCTGCGAGATGACACTATCTGCGAGATGAAAAGGGGAGCTGTGTTTGTGAACCACTGTAGCATAGGAGGGTTTGGCGGGGTTATCACCGATGAGGGCAGTAGCGTAAGAAAGCCCTGAGGCCATTACCGCAGCTAGTGCCAAACTGCAGTGGGAAGAAAAGCTGCAGGATCTGTCGCAGATGCCTACGCCAGAGGCTGAAACGAGCGGCTCTGTCGCAGCTTGCGCGCTAAGCCGAGCAGAACGACGAGCGGCTCAGACGAAGTCGAGCGGCTCGCAGACGCTCTGATTCGAGCAGACGGCGAGCAGTTTGTCACAGACGCAGATCGAGCGGCTCTGTTGCAGACGAGGAGCAGACAGGAAACGCAGCAGACGACGCAAATGGAAGCAAACCACCGAGACGAAGCAGGCATCGCGAGAAGACGTTGCATCTCGAAGCAGAAAGGAAGCAACGCGAGACGCTAGGGTTCGCCATAGGGCGGAACCCTAGCAGAGCGGAATGAGTGGAACGACGACATTTTCACTATATATATATATATTATCTTTGTGTGTGTGTGTAATTTAATTATTTCAAGCCAAAACGAGCCGAAATTTATCTGTGTTCGACTCGTTTATATATCGAGCGCAAGAAAATTCTTCATGTTCGGCTCGTTGTTAACTCAGCGAACGAATCAGACATGAGTTTCTTAACGAGTCGAACACAAACTGACACAGATTGGATGAATTCAAGTGATCTAGATTTAAGAGACTTATCAAAATTTTGACGAATTAGGGCTAAATCAAAGAGATAATCTATACTAAAACAATAAATGCGCAACTAAATTATAGCATTCACAAATATACAAGCTTTAAGACCTTCTGATGTAAAAAAAAAAGAGATCTCCATGCTATATGTTGAAGCCTATTTAGTTGAAGAAGAAAAGGTTTCCCATAATTTAAGTCTAGGATTCCTGATAAAGCATGAAACACATGATTGATGATTTCTTGTCAATGACTCAACATAAACCTGAAGACTAAGTCACTGCATGCATCCTTCAACAAGTTCACTAAAGCTCAAAGTTAGGATCAAAATTATGCTCTCACTTGACAAGTCTGCAGAGATAACTCATGCCAATTCCTTCATTAAGCCTTTCAAAGCAGAAAACAAAGGATATAAGATAATCTCAATCTCTTTGTCAAATGAACGACAAAAGAATAGGCGAGTCGAAAAATTCAATCAATTTTGCTGCCCAAGGTAAATTCCTTTTGCCAAAAGCTACTGTTAAAATTTGATAATTTTCTTCAGTATAGAGGTGACTTCAACCAAAGTTGGTCTATAATAATATAAATCTGCATATCCAACTTGAAATTCATGCTTTGTGTCGACATCAGTGTCTCAAAGACTCGCTAAGTGAAACCCTTAATGTGTCATTTAAATAAGCTTTTGGAGATCGGCAATGTCTATTAGTTTACAATAAATATAATCTACTTCGGGTATGTGCCATATTTATTGAGTGTCATTTGTTGATCGTAAAATTTTATTTAGAAAAAAAATAAGATAAATTAACCACTCCTCACACGCAGTCATAATTCTCATAATTATTCGCGTGAGCATCCTCTATGGTTTGAAACAAAGACTCCCATAACTTATGTCATGCTCGGTCTCAATTTTTGCACACAATAACCATCACAAGCCTCGCTCCCTCCCTTCTTTTTGGACAGAGTAGCCTTCTGCGCCACTTCATTTCGCATGATAGTCGAACGCTGCCATTGCAACCATGTTGTTGTCTGTTTCGCACATGTCAATTTAACGCTCCACTATTCTTCCTGTTTTCTCCTCTACACGTGTTTGTTCACATAAATTGAAGACACCCTAGCTAGTGCTCATTTTTTCTCCCCTATTCTTCTCTGTTTGAATCGCAAGGCTACACATCTCCCCACATCCTCATTTTGTACAAGATAGAGCAGCTTAACCTACGGTCGCTTAGCTTAGTGATTGAAAGCTCTTTTTGTCCAGTCACTTGCTTGGTAACCACTTCTCGAATATACCCTCCCTCTCTCATTATCTTTTAATCGAGAGAGAGAGAGAGTTGTGTGATAATTCATCGACTCATTGATTTTGTTTCACTATCATCATCGCCGCCTCACAAGCAAATGTATAAATGCAGGAAACTTAAAGTACTTGTTCTGGTTGTTCCAACTTATGAGGAAATTTATGCTTGTGCCATTTTCTTCAGGTTAGTTGAAATCACATACTTGTCTTTCAGATCAGTAGCTTAGAAGGCTCCTCTACGGCCACAATATCTCACAATTCTGATCATGTCTTGTAGACAATTGGGCAGATTAGGTCTTCTCCCTAATGTCTCCTAAGCAGGGTAGATGTCGGGTGATGCCGAAATTTCTGCGATTTAGGCTTACAATTAAATAAAAATCGACAAATTTGACTTGCAAATAATTTAAAAATATGAATTATTTGGACTTACAAATTGACTTAAATATAAAATATTTGAACTTGTAAAATGGCTTAAATATAAATATCATAAATTAGTGCTAAGCTTAAGATATAAATGTCTTTTTTGAATGCTAATACAAAGATTTAATATTCATTATCATCACCTAATCTACAACTTGATTATGCAAGCAGATAAAAGAAGGTACATGCTTAAAAATAAAAAAATTTCATGCAGTCTAAAGCCATGATATTTGTACAAGCATTTAAAAATTTGAATGATTTATATATATATATAT
>NW_018250760.1:38577-56177 GCF_001263595.1 Phalaenopsis equestris | reverse complement strand
GCTCATAATTGCAATGATATTTTTCAAATCAAATTCGCCACAATATTGACAACTTCAATTCTCAATCAGACAAAAGGTAGGCTTTTCAAAAAGGTCAGAATGTGATTTCATGATACATGTCATCAACAAACCGTCAAAGTCTTTGTATGATTTTCTCTACTGAATTTGTAATACTCTCGTTAGAGAACACGACATTTTTTCCTTAAAGCCCAAAAGTAAACTTTGTGGGCAATCGAGGCATGTATTTAAAAATTTAAATAATTTTTTAAAATTTTGCATTTGTGTATCAGAGATTTTCTAACTCTAATTTTCTGCCTTAAATGTTATGTGAGCATTTTAGAAATTGCTATTTTATGAATACTTTAAATATCATATTGTGCCTTGCAATAATATAATATACTAAGTAATTACTCCTTGTAAATGCATCAAACATCATGGAATTGCACCTTACACTCTAAATCTTGTGTTGTGCATCAAAAACATGCATATCAACAAATTAGTTCACATGGGCTCCGACGATATTGTTAAGCGATTAAAATCATTTGTCTTGAGAATGCTATGTTGACTAATATGAAATTCTTTTAAAATATGTTGATTTAATGTAAAAAGCAGCATAAATTTCTAAAATGTGCAACAGTGAAATTGAAAACTCACGTGTTCCAACCAATATATAAAATGCTCAAATACTGAGTTTTAGAATGCTACATGGTTTAGCTCACAATCAACTTTAATTCACCTACATGTGCTCCATCAAATTAAATAAGCGCACAAACTTGAATAATTTGAGAATGATGTGCGGGTTAGGGTTAAACTTCCAGTCAAACAACTCTTTTTTTGAAATACATGTAAATTTTCTTTTACTATTTGTGATTAGTCTAAAAATTAAGGAAATATATTTTAAAACCAAACTCCAAATTAAACACAATCAAGCAAGACATGTTATCTAGAGAATAAGTCATAAGTTCAAATTAATTAGCCTGACCCTCTCTTTTAAAGACTGAAGTTGACGAGTCTAGTAATTTCGATAATGTAACAATAATAAGTATAGATTTGCAAGTTCAAATCATTTAATACAATCCTCCTCTTATTAAGACTGGAATTGACAATACTAATATTTTAAAAATATTAAATTAACAAAATTCAAATAAATTATAAACATTAGTATTTCAAATGTCAAAATCTCCAATAATGGCCAAGTTGACGAAGATTTCAATTGGAAGAGTTTATTTTTAAAGCCAAATTTCAAAGTTTATTTAAATGTTCAAATAATTTATAATATAAACTCAATTCTATGTAACTAAAACAAAGTTGATAAGGTTTAAATTTAATCATTTGTCAATCTTGAACTATCTTTTTCAATCGCAGTGTAAAGTTGATAGGGTTTAAATCAAATCAAGCAACCAAATCCATGATGATGATTGTATTAACTAAAATCTCAATTGGAGGAGTCAATTTTTAAATTAAATAAAACATTTCAAATCAAATTATTAAAATAACAAATCAAAATATTTAAGTTTAAATCAATCACATTAAAATTTTAAGTAAACTCCGACCGCCCTCCACAATAATTTATCGAGGTTGATAAATTTTTTATTGACTTCAGCTCATAACGAATAAATGTTACATCACGTGTATGACTATATGCACACTCAAAACAATCTCATACCAGCAATAATGTTGTTCGAGTCCTCTGTTCGTTTAGTGTAACCCAATGACTTCATAAAAAATAAATGTTACAATTAGAGCCCTCTAACCAGGTGGATTGCTGCCAAATGATACCATTAAATTACGGTCACAATTACTACTCGTCCATTCCCCAACAAATTTCTATGTTTTGAGTTGAAAATCATGAACGATACATTTGATTGATACAAAATATTTTGTTACTTAAGGTTGACTTAAATTGATCTCCATAGACAAACATTCACCTCAGATCTTTGTTAATGTTGATAGGAATTATTTGATTTGCTTAGGTCGACTACCTCCTATGTAGATCAACTGTCACGACCCGACCCAAGACTTGGAGTTAACCAAGACAGGAATGGACGGTCGGATGGTGAAAATCAATTGTCTGTTATTTTAATTATATTACTAATAGTTTAATATTTAAATAATACATGTAAGTGTCACTATGGAAAGTAATTAAAATTAACAAGTGAAAATTTGCACATTTTTCATTGCTCTCGTCTTCTAAACACATTTGCTTCTTTTTTATTCATCTTCTTTAAAATTTTAAAACTTAAAAATAATATTGAAGCAACATAATGAGTTATCTAAATATAACTCAGAAGTAATCACAGTTTTAAACTATAGCAATCCAAGAAAAAAAAATACAATATGTCTGCTAGTCTATAAGAAATCTTATAATTTGCTGGTCTTTTATAATGTATAAACAATCTGATATATATACTTATAAGTAATCTGATATATGTTAACGCATACATCAATGATCTTTTTTCTAAATAAACATACTCAATCTTCTATAAATATTTATTTTAACTTTACATTTACTTTATACTTTATATACACATCTGTCGCTGTGATGATCTCCATCAACAAACCTAACACACACTTGGCCGATATTTCCTGGTTAGCTCCCGTTAGCACATCATTTAGCGATCTACTCATCACAATTTTTCAGGGTGGAAATGCCTTTACCTGCCCCTGACTGATATTATCATTTTGGCACGGTGATTAGTAACGTAAACATTACAATTTTTGGGTGATAAACTCTGGTCTACTCGCCCCCGATCGATATTATTTCGTCGACACAACGGTTAGTGAACCAACCATCATATTGTTTGGGGTGGTCATAAAACTCTACACGTGCGAATACACTGGCGTTCTCTACTAGTACCATTAGGGGGTGAAATCCTCCTCTAAGCATGCATAAACAAATATTCATATATAAGTCATTTCATTTTTCATACATATATTATTCTGAAACATGTATATTTATTTTGTTGTATAACTATTCGTCAGACATATCTTTCAAATCATTTATATATATATATATCTCATGCATATCTCTTAATTATATATTATATCTCATGCATACTCTTACTTGTATCATGCATGTTTTTCCTATCAAACTTATCATACATATATGTTTCCTAACATGTCTATATATCATTTATTTCATGCATATCTTTTATGCATACATATCTTTTCTTATTATGTTTATCATGCATATATATCCTATCTAACAATATGAATGATCTGATTAAACTAGGACATACATGAAAACAAACATACAGTCTGAAATAAAAAAGATTATTGAAATTTATGAATGCAATTACTCGCCCCAGTTACCATGCTAAACTCTTAATTGCCGACAGTTAGCTAGTGGTTGCGGTGAATTTTACGTTAAAATTAATAATCTATAAAACATAATATTAAAATGTAAGACTCAAGAATTTTCTATTAATCAAATTAATCTTCTTAGCTTAGGATTAATTTACCTGAAAGTTATTGGGTCGCTTTACAGTGAATGTCCACACTTGCCTCGAGCCTGTTGCTCCGGTAAACAGCGTAGAATCTACAATTAACTTATAAAAATATTTTGGCTAATAAAGTAGTTTAACCAAAAATATAAATGATTTGCTGAAACATACTTTAGACGGCTTTCTCGTCTACCAATCCTTCTCCAAAGATGCCAAATTTACTTTTTATCACCTCCAATCACGCTTCTCTTATGTTGATATTGTGTCAGAACCCTTTTGGAAGCTCTCAAAAGTCATTCGATACTTTCGACACACAATCAGTGCCTCTGACGACTATCGAAAAGGAAAAAGGCATGGAAAACGAGGCAAAACTCAAAATAGAAGCAGTAGAAAGAAAAGAAAAATTCAAATAATATGAAATAGAAATTCACACTTACAGAATTTGTCCTGGAGATTTTGAACTGCGACACCCAAGGGCCGTTGGGTTTACCGTTCGCTCGTTCACCCCTTGCTAGAGTGGTTCAAGCGCGAGAGTTCGCGGAAGGCAGGTTTTCTGTCACATGAAACCCTACTGGGAGAGGGGAATGAGAGAGGAAATAGGGAGAGGGGAGTAGGTTGCGGCTTGCCAGATGTCACCTCCCTTTCTGCGGACTTGCTGCAACCGTGTCTTCTGTCGAACGAAATGAGGGGAGGGAGAGGAGTATTGGGAGAGGAGGGGAAATTCAAGAGCTCAGGATGGAAAATTTCCCTAAGCGACGCATATAATGCATAGGTTAGGTCGGTTGAAAAAATGTTGCAGGATTAAGGGAGGATTTAATTAAAATTAATTAAACTGAAAAACTTTCAGATTTAATATTTCTCATTCACAGTGGTTTATATAGAATTGATCACTTTTTTGTGTATAATTTTATAAACTATTGTCGATTGAAATCTAAAGGATCCTAAATTTGAGGTACATTTTAAGTCGCAAAAAATTGTCTTTTATTTCTCAAAAATATTGGTTATTACATAGTGACCACACCAATCTGGGATGACAAAATCATTAGATTTTAATTGAGTTCATCACCATTCTCTTTATGCTAAAGGTGATAAATTTATTAACATAAAATCTTTTTTAATTGATACCATACGTTGAATATTCAATTTTTAATGATTAGCCTTAATAGAAAGTGCTCTTCCATTATCGGAAGGGGTAATTAACTATAATGTCTAACGCTTATAGGAAACCTCAAATCTTAGATCAACATATCCTCACAAAATGAGGGTAAAACCTCTGTGTAGTGTCTTATCTACAATTCAATCATTCTTTTGAAAATTTAACCCGAAACACCAAATAAGAAACTTTCTCAACCAACGAGAGTTCAGGGCCCAAATTTTTGGAATCCTGCAACATGAATGGTGCTTTTATATTTGCTCGTTTTGAACTTAAATCAAATTATAAATACATGTACTTTAAATATCACATTTTATTGATAGTCGTGTTTGTTGACATTATTTTTAGTGAGGTCTTGATTTTTTTCTCCTATAACCTAGGATCTAGCTTTAGTTGTTTCTTATTGACCATCCTAGAGGATTAGTAATAGAACCCACCTGACATAGAACTTCAAACCATTTTGTGACTCATGTTTGTGAAAATCACACATGAGTTGGAAGGGCTAAGAACCAACATGTAGATGACTCAAAAATGAGTTTTCACGGGATTTAAAGGCATTAGGGACACTTTTTTGACCCTGAATGACCTGCTCACATACATACACTCACACCGCATACTCACGAACGCTGCAATCCATACATTCATTGTAGCCGCACGCAATGTTAAATTGGTCCGACCGTCGACAAACTTAAAGATAAAGAGAAAAACTCATCCTTCGTTTATAATCTTTTGTGGATGGTGACAAATTTAAAGATAACCCAACCTTATAAAGAGCAAGTGTCATATTAAGTATACTACTACATTCACATTTAAAATAATTCCATGCCAGTAAGAATGTGACCCGAGTCATCTATCCATATAGTTTGGCCAATAAGCTCCACTATATTACGACCACAACTGTAATCTGTATGTTCCATAATGACTTTGCTTAGTTGAGCTATAAATAATGGTGTACACCTCATAGGGCAACAATCTCTTTGTCAAGTAAGGTCGATTTGAATTTGTCGATTTAAACAAAATCTACCATAAATCTATAAGCTTCTCTTGAATGAAGCAACTCATTGCTGTCGAAAAGGTTCATTTTATTAGGTTGGGTCGATTGCATCCTCTAACTGAGTACATAAGAGATTATGCCAACCT
The DNA here is from genome assembly GCF_001263595.1 of Phalaenopsis equestris. Taxonomy (NCBI): domain Eukaryota; kingdom Viridiplantae; phylum Streptophyta; class Magnoliopsida; order Asparagales; family Orchidaceae; genus Phalaenopsis; species Phalaenopsis equestris. Next base: position 50,441 of record NW_018250760.1, on the reverse strand, counting down.
GAGACAATGAAATCATAGTATTGTGATTGGGTCCATCATCATTTCTCCTAATATCTTCTCTAAGCTCAAAGCTATAAATTTCTCCAATTTAAAATTAAGTTGTTGCTATTATACTCAACTCTATAATGAGTAATTTTAATTGAAACTTTTCCTTTTGTCATCGATAGAGATAATTAACGATAGTGTCTTATGCCTATGAGATATATTAAATCTCATATCAAATAGTCATCGCAAAATGAGGGTGAAATCTCTGAGTAGCATCTTATCTACTGTCTCATTTGCTTTCTAAAAATTTGACCCGAAACCTCATGTAAAACTCTGTCATAATCATTTTGGGAGAAAATTCAGGATGCAAATTTTTGTTTCTCATCTTTTCTATTGTGCTTGCATGCTTTTCTACATGCATAATTAACTAGAAGTACTTTTTAAGTTCAGCCATATTTTTTTTAAATTCCTTATCAACTGCTGAATTAGAAATTGATGAGTTAATGGCATAGAACACTATTTAGAAACATTATGCTTGAATATTCAAATTTTAGCTAACACTTTGCGATAACCTGCTTTAGTATCTAGACATCATTTATTTTGATGGATGCGGAAGTTTTAACAAATGCTGACTCCTTATATGGTATTATTTTGTTAATATATTTTTTAGGGAATTTATTCGTGCCATTTTATGTTATTCTGAAAGAATACTGTTGGTGAGACATTGTTTGAGTTATTTTATGCATTTAATACGATAAATTTTTTGATGGCATTTTTATTTTCATGGAGTATTTATGGGAAAGGTTCTATATTTTAAGTCGTCTTCCAATTATTTTTATACTTTCTGAATTTATCACTACTGGCTTAATATCTATTGTTTCATCGATTTACTTCCTCAAACAAAGTCATATTAAAAATCTAGTTTTGGTAGCATATAATATCGATTTTTTTTATTATTCAGGTTTGGAATACAGATGAGAGTGAGGATCTTCACCTTCTAGTTGTGATATCTCGTCCACCCATGAAAGCGTGAGTAATTGTGCTTTATAGCAAATCCAAAGCCTTTGATATCATAATCATCATGAATCTTATCCTTCAGAATTAGTTTCATTAATCTTTCTCCTTTTATTCTTGGTGAGTTCTATTTGAGGTGTATAAGTTTGAAACTCTTGAGACTTGTATCTAATATATGATTCAATTTGTAAATGGAAGAAGTCCAGACATTTATTTGTAAAAACATTGTAAGACTCTATATAAGCTCTAGTGATTAATGAAACGGTCTAAATCTTTTGGAGCAATTATTTCTTGATGGTATTAGAGCCCTAGCCCTAGCCTTGGCAATCCGCTCAAACTGAAGGGAAGAACGAGCAGGAGGCTTTGGCTTCCAATACAAGGAGGCAGGAACACCTTCGGAAGATCTTTGTATGCAGTGATCCCGTTGTTTCTTTTCCTGATTGCAGGAGCGGAAGAGGGTAGTTTCGGAGGTCTTTTTCTTGTGCTATCTTGTTGTGCTTTGCAACAAGCCCTAATTGTGACTGCTGGAGTTTCGAAGGTCTTGGTTTGCTGCAATACCATATTTGTTGTTGTTGCCACGCAAACAAAGAGGAGAAGTGGGTTGTATTCTTGTGATTCTTGTTTTGATGCATAGAGAAGAGAAAAAATGGGGAGTTTTGAAGGTCTTCGTACATATAGATCCCTTCATTTGTTGCGAAGCAGAGGGAAAGTGCAAGCTCCTACGTGCGTAGCAGGGAGATTCCAAAGCCTTTAGTTGCTGGTTCACGAAAGGGAAACAGGCGAAGGTTTCGACTTCTAGCGCAAGGGACGTAACGGGGAGGCTCCGTGTGGAACTGAAACTGGTGAGGGTTTCAGATTGGGCATATGAAGCAAAGAATATTTAAATTGAGTTTGATTTTGATGGTGAGATAGATCAAGGTCAGGTCAAGGAGAGGAATGAAATTGTGTGTGATCCATATGATCTAGACTTGAATCATTGTGATTGAGGATGTCAGGAGAAAAAGATAGTGCGAGAGATAAAGGATTGGAGTTGTTGGGGAAGATAGATCTTGAAGTTTTGAAAACCTTTTTTAGGCTCATATAGGGAGCTAGCTTCTTGATGGAAACCACTACCTCAGTACTTGCTCTGATGTAGTTGAAGCTACAACTCCATCCTATTATCTGAAGCTTGTTGGATCAGCCATGTAACTGAGTTGTTCGCGTCAGATCGAGGTTGCTCTAATAGCAAAGAAACTAGAGGGATATTTGATGGGGGTCAAACCAAAGAGTGACAGTGCCGAGGGGGATGAGTGGGGGACCACACACGCTTTGCTTTACACCTGACTATTCAACTCAATGGTTCCATCGATTGCCTCGTTAGTAGATGACATTCAAAAGATGAGGGGCATCTGTGTGAAGCTAAAGAGGGTCTATGTTGGAGTTGAGAATCACATTAGGGTGTTCCTTATTCAGCATGAGATAGAGACAGTGGTAAAGGATGATAGATCAATTCATAAGTACTCCATAGGGTTGGAGCGATTGTGATTAGATCTTGATCACTTCTCAGCTATGTTATGTTGTGGTGATCCAGGGTTCAAAAAGGGAGAGATCTTTGCACAGATGAGGCTCATGCAGTTTTCGACTCATCTGAACCTGGCCTTTGATCAGAGGAGATCAGTCCTCCTATCCTAAGAAACAATTCCTTCATTGGATGAGGCCTTCACTATGATGATACATGAGGCTACACTCTGAGCCAAGTGGACTTCCAGGTACACGATCAACTTTAGCTATCTCGAACTCAAGTATGATTGATGTCTATGAGGAGACTTGCAAGTGCTACAACTGTGATGAAATAGACCATTTGAGCAAGGTCTATCCCATGCCACCTAAGGAGAGAGAGATAGATGGATGTGGATAATTTGGTGGTCGTGGTCGTGGTGTTCGAAGAGGTGAAAGAGGGAGCTACCAAACAAATTTGATGGTAGTAAAGGACGATAGAGAGAAAGGTGTCGTCTTTACCGATGAGGATCATTAGTTTCTAGAGATTTTGAAGAGGAAGCAGAAAATAACAGGTGATGGAGCTGAAAATGCATCCACCTTATCGTCAACAAGGGGTAACATTGCTGCTTATGCTCACTCTGATAAAAGTATTCATGATAGAGAGTGTTGGAGCAGGGAGATATGGGAGAACTGTGGATGATGTGTTACTGCTACATCACAGATGCATGTGACACTCTTGTTTTAGTTTACTGAGTCATTTATATCCATTTTTTTATGAAAAAACAAATAAACAAAAAACTTGTATGTGATGTTTGTTAGTTTGACAACTTACTATGAACTCTTATATCAGTTCCGGGAACAGGATTCCTTGTGGTTTTGATTTGATACATTATGATGTTTGGAGACTTTGTTCTACGAGTTCAATGAATGGTTATCAATATTTTGTTATTTTATTGATTGTTTTTCTCGTGTTAGTTATATTTGATGAAAAACATGGCTGATGTATTTTCTTGCTTTAAAGATTTTCATAAGGCAAACCACTCTTAATAAGGTGTAGTAATGACGGTGTTGAGTCCTATAACGGTAGAGTATACCAACAAGGCTTTTGGAGAATACTTGTCGACCAAAAGGATACAACATCAATTCACGTTCCATCAAACACAAAATGGAATAACAACACGGAAGAATAGTCACCTTCTAGAGTTAGTCCGAAACATGATTTTGATGAATGTCCCAAAGCACTTATGAGCGCAAGCAATTTTGACAGCTGCTCAATTGATCAACAGAATGCCCTCGAGAGTGTGAGATTGAAAGTTTCCTTGTCAGATGTTAAAAGGAGATAATAGTGGGATCCTATCATTGAAGGTATTTGTCTATGTATGTTATGTGAAGGATAATAAACCATCGGTAGGAAAGCTATATACTAGAGCTATGAAATGTATTTTCTTAGGTTATTTGGTTACAGATGTTTGTTGGAGCCCGATAGATAAGAAACTGTTGTGAGTATGGTTATGTCCTTCAGAGAACTTGAACCGTATACATGTTGAAGGTGTTCTCACCCTTTGGTGACTCACTAGATGTTAAAGGTATGAAGCAAGAAGAGGTGAGTAGTAATGGTGAGAGATTGGTGCATGTTGGAGAAATGTCGTGTCCTGTGATATGGGATGAATCGACCTAGTAATGAGAAATTGAGGAGATTGAAACTGAATAGATTGAGCTCGGAGGCATTGAGATTCTGGCATAAGGGGAGTTGAGGGCATATATAAGGAGGAAACAGAATGATGGAACGATGCATGCAGTGCCACTCGTGCCAACATGCTCTTTTTTCCGGCCTACCGACTTTTGAGACATCTACATCATCCACCTCATACTCATAGTTCACATGTGATTTTTCTTTCATATGCTTCCAAACCCTACCTCTTATAACAATGCGTGACATTCTCCTGATTTTTTTGGGTGAGAACATGACATTGTTTATTTTGTTTCATACTCTAACATCTCACCTACACGGAACATTCATTACATCTTTTGAAGTTGTCTCTATACCTAAGTGTTCGCAGGTAGCTGAGGAGGATTATAAGTAAAAAGCGACCATACATGAAGAGCTTTGTGCTCTCGATAAAAATCGAACATGTGAGATAGTGTCACTACTAATTGTGAAAAAAGCAGTTGAGTGTAAGTGGATCTTCACAGTGAAACAAAATCCAGAAGGAAAGGAAGAACGTTACAAAGCACGATTGGCGGCGAAAGGGTACAGTCAGACGCATGACATTGATTATGATGAAACTATTGCACCAGTAGTTTGGATGAGGACAATGAGGACACTGATTTCTCTAGCAGTGAAAGGTGGGTGGTGGTTACTCTAACTTGATGTGAAGAATGAGTTTTTTCATGGTAAGTTACTATAGGAGGTGTATATAAAGATACCACTGGGATTTAGTACAGGTCTGATAGTGGGTAAGGTGTGCAGGCTCAGGAAGTTACTTTATGACTTAAAATATTCTCCTCGAGCTTGGCTTGACATGTTTAGAAAGGCTATGGTGGGCATGAGATATCAACAGATCAATGCCAACCACACGTTGCTCTTTTGATAACATGGATGTTATACCACTATGCTTGTTGTGCATGTTGATGACATGATTATCATCGGTAATGATGAGACAGATTGCTCAGCTAAATGTAAGATTGGACATAATTTGATGGAAGGGCCTTGGACAACTTAGATAATTCTTTGGGATTGAGGTGGACCGTGGACCGGAGGAGATGGTCTTGTTTCAACTGAAGTATGTACTGGATCTCCTCACAAAATCGTGCATGTTGGGATGCAAGCCTATAGTCTCTCCAATTGATCAGAAGGACAAACTAAGTTCAGAGGCAGGAGAGTCGCTTGATCACGAGAGGTACTAGAAATTGGTGGGCCGTCTGATTTATTTGAGTCACACTCGTCCCGACATCTCATTTACAGTGAGCGTGGTGAGCCGCTACATACATGATCCAAGGAAAGGCCATATGAACACAGTGTATCAATTTCTGAGGTACTTGAAATGTGCATGAGGGATGGGGTTGATCTCTAGGAAGAATGATCATGTAGGCATTGAGGGTTATTGTGACCCTGATTGGGCGAGTTGTACAGGAGGTTAACATCAGAATACTGCATGTTTGTAGGGGGCAACTTGGTCTCTTAGAAGAGCAAGAAACGATCGGTAGTAGTGGGGTCAACAACAGAGGCAGAGTACAGAGTTATGGATTTAGAAGTTATCGAGATGATGTGGTTGAGAGCCTTGTTGGTAGAGCTTAAGATGGATCAAGCAGCTCAACTGAAGTTGTGGCGTGACAAGTAAACAATCAATATTGCCAACAACCCGGTACAACAAGATAAAACCAAACATGTGAAGATTGATAGGTTTTTCATCAAATAAAAGCTGAATAACGGACTACTGGAGCTAAGTCATGTAGCCACTAGAGATCAAGTGGCTGACTGCTCACTAAAAGACAACTCATTTCGTTTGTATAAGTTTTTTGTGAAGATGTGCTTAGTGGATATCTTTTGTTCATCTTGAGGGGGAGTGTTGAGATTTGTATCTAATTTAGGATCCAATTTATAAGTCTTGGGATTTATTTGTAAAAACATTGTAAGGCTCTATATAAGCTCAAGAAATTAATGAAATTGTCTAAGTTTTTTATGGCAATTATTTCTTGAGAAACCTTTTAAGTATAGTGAACCTAAACTATTAAACATTGAGACGTCTTTTAGTGTAACGGTTGGCTTTTGAATGCAAACTCTAAAGTTAAACGTGCTCATGCGGGAGAACTTCTAGGATGGGTGACCTCTTTTGGATTACACCACTAAAACAAAAACATGAGACCATTTGGCCAAAGCGAACAATATTTTGATGAATGAGAGTTGAAGCTGTTACAAATAATATCCGAGCATTACACTAGCCTGAAGATGGAAATTAAGTGTCATGCAGAATAAAGTATTGCGCCATGAGAGCCACCTCTTGAACTCTAGATAGGACAAAGTGATACATGTTGGAAGCTACCTTCTGAATTTGTAGAGGCCACCTCTCTAATTTTATTTGCCAAGTTGATTTTGAGTTAAGAAAATTGACGAAAATGTCAGGTACTTAAGTGGGGAAGATTGTGAACCTCTTAAGGTTGTTTGGTTTCTTGAAAAAAGTAATGCATTGTAAGATGAATGTAATACAAAAGTATAGTATTTGAAATACTTTAGAGCTGTTTGGTTCTCTGTAAAATAAATTTGTGACTTTTTATTTTTTTGTTTGGTTTGGAGTGAATTGAAAATAATGCATTTCGAAAGATAAGGTATTATTGGCAGGTGGTAGGTGACAGGTGGCAGCAACTGATGAAGATGTTGGCGACCAATGGCAGATACGGTGACTAGCGTTGTGTGGTGGCCACCAACTGCTCCGGAGACCAGCTATAGCGGTGGACACTCAGACTGGTCTAGCTCTTAGATAGAGTTGACTCGTCGACTCAGTTTGTCTATGTTTGCCAAAACTTCTCCGAGGAGGTGGAGCACTAATTCTAGTGTCTATAGAAGTCTTCTGACTCAACACAGAGCAAGGCTTAGCCATACTTGTCCTGGCAGGTGGCACAAAAAATAAGTGTTGATGCCCGACTACACTTGACACAAGCTATCACATTGTTTTTCTTGCTAGTGTCACTGCCACTGGATTTAGGATTCTTCAAGTTGTATTGCACAGACTGAACAGACCGTGTGGTTTGCTTAGATTTCGAGCTCTCTTCGCTCTTCAACTACGACAACAACAATAACAAAACCTTTATCCCACTAAGTGGGGTTGGCTACATGAATCCTTTTTCTCCATTGCGTCATATTTAGTGTCATATCTTCTTTAATACTAATAAATTAAGATTGTTTTTTTATACAATATGCCCAAGTCATCCTTGGTCTACCTCTGCCTTTCTTAACATCAGACGAATCTAAAGCATCAACTCTTCTAATCAGATCATCAGATGGTCGATGTTTAATGCGGGCAAACCATCTAAGACGACTCTCTCTAATTTTGCCCGTTACTGGAGCTACAACAACCCTATCACGGATGTATTCATTTCACATTCTGTCATTAAGTGTAAAGCCACTCATCCACCTAATCATTCTTATCTCTAATCATTCTTATCTCGACAACACTTAACTTAGTTTTATGCTTCTCTTTTAAAGGCCAACATTCAACGCCATAGAGCATTGCAAGTCATCCTAGTTTTATGATTCTCTTTTAAAGACCTCTCATCCCTCTTCCTCTTCTAAAAATCTCTCTGCCTCTACGCATAACGATCTCTATACTCTTTGCCATCAACACCAAAACTGAGTAATCCTTGATGCGCAAAACAATTAAAGGTTGTCTTATCACATCATTTAACTCGAATAAAAAATGATGACAATTTTTTTTGTATTGGGGATTAGCTGTGGTGCATATCTAGAAAATATCTCTTCTTGTTCTCATGCTACTTAATAGAACAGTCACCTTGCACCGATCTGATGAATTTGTTTTGCATCTGCTTTCTGATTGAGAAAGGACAGATCATCCTTGGACATGATATGTTGTTAATAATTTTTTCTATCTTCAATATCCAATTTTTTACCCTTCATTGGCCCTCCTACTCCTTAAAAGAGGATTTGACACGTGAATTACTTGGATCCCTTTTTCCGCGGTACTGCTACAGTTCCACACTACACTACTATGAACCAGACGCAGGAGACAGGTCACATGAACTACGCCGAATCGAGCCGAGTGACTTCACTTTCAATTTCTTTCAAATTTTTAGTGTGTTTCCTTTAATGCTTCCTTCTTTTCTAATCATTTCTTATATATGTGTTGTATTTAGGTTAGAGTTTTCGGTTTTGGCAAATGTTTTCTGTCAGAATAGTTGTCGACTTCCTCTTTCTCCTATCTAGGGTTGTATCTAACGGCAGGTGGTGCTCCGGCTGTATCTTGTCTGAGGTGGTGTTTCCTTTCAAGGGTTTGAGCGGTGCTTCAGCTATGGATCGTTTCTGCTGGGGCTATTTATCTCCAACATTTCTATTTTGCATTCCTCGCTTCACTGTCACTGCCTTTCCTAGTCTTCCGCTTTGCTGCCATTGCTGTCTCTTCTTTCCACCTTCGCTGTCGTAGCCACGTCGATCTTTCTTCTTGTTGTTTATCACTATTCAACCGCTCTCCATTGCTGCAACCGCCTCTGAACAACCTCCCGGTTAATGTTTGTTGCAGTTCCAACCGCCAACAATGCATTCCCCTCCATCCCTTCACTGTCATCACAGTTCCAGCCCTCCACCTTTTGTTGTTGTCACCCAGAAATCGCTGATCTTGTTGTTGTATTGTTTTCTGGCCATCCTACATCGTTGCTACATCCCAGAACAACACTTTCTCTGCTGCTTACTCGTTGTTCAGCCCCTCGCCCTTTCTGCCACCACTCAGGATAGCTCGTTGTCTCACTGTTCTAGCAGTTTCTTATGTCCCTTTTGCTGCCACCATCACCCCCTTGCTGTCACTGCACAATTCAACCTTTTGACCGCCCTTTTACGACCTCTCTGGAGGTCCAAATCCTCATTAATCACCACCCACACCCCGAGATTCATCATAGCCATGTTTCGTGAGTTGTGTTGTTACTTCCTATTGCAACATGTAGGTTGGTGTGTACGTTGTGGTGTTTCCCTTTTAAGTATGTTAGTCGTAACAGCCTATTAGCTTCCTCTAGTAATAATATTTGTTTGTTCATTGTTGTTTAGGTTAACTCTGGCATAATTTGATATCATAGTTAGCCTCACTCTAATCATCTCCTAGGGTTTCCAACACACACACACCCCTAATATCCAACCTTATATCTATACGAAATTCCTTTCTTTTGCTAATTTTTCTAACCGATCACTCAAAAATTTTCTTCCCCACCCTACATCATCCATATACACCCTATGCATCTACTTACACAAAAATTCTTACAACGCCATAGAAGGGGCAATTGTCGGAGACCTGAACGAGGGGAAATGTCATGATGCCATTTATGAGAAATTTGCAAAGAGATGTCTAGAAATCTTCTACGGAGGATGTGCAGCGATAAATCATCCAACTGCAATAGAGATTTGTCGTCTTCGAGATGAGGCACGTTGGAAGGGTCACCCGTAACTACTACAGTGACATGTTAGATCAAAGGAATTAAGTGAATCTCTTCCACCAAATGGATGCCAAAGATATAAAATATCCACCTTGAAGATTTGACCTGAAATATCTGAGAAATCAGAATGTTGAAGTGAAGGTGGATTTATCACATTTTGATGGTCACTTAGATCCTGATGAGTTCTTCAAGTCCAGACCATGAAACTTTTCTTTGAGTACTAGGATGTCCCACCTGACAAAATGGTGCCAATAAGTTAAAGAAGAGTGTGGGTGGGAAATATAAAGCACATATGCCAAAATGAGAGAAAAGATATTCACTACCTGATCCAAGAAGAAATGGGAGATGTAGCGCCAGTATCTACCGATTCATTACGGACAGGTGTGCATACCCTAGTTTCAAAAGTGGAGAGATAATATTACCAGATGACCATCACACCTCATAGGTAGAGTTCAACCCCAGGATTGAGCAGTAAGAGTATACCCAGTGGAGCATTCAAAACGACTCCACATGAGGAGAATAAATTCTGAGTGGAGAACAGGTGTAGCCAACCAATATTCTCAAATATGTAAAGTATTTTAAGTGTCATGTATTTGGACATATGGAAAATGACATAGTTGACAGTGAAGCAAGTGAGGAGACAGAGGAGTAGCGGGTTTCAATTGATGAACCACAACGTTGAAAATGCCTTAAGAGCTTGGTGTGCTAGAATATCATATAGTGGGATTCAAGTCCTTTTTGAGAAGAAGATATATCTCCTGGGTGATTATGCGTTAGTGTGCTTCACCCTACCATGGCTTTCATGCTAGATTTGATTCCTCCTAATATAATTATTTATCAGATGTATTTAGCTAGGTACAAAGAGTGGGAGAAGCAGATTATAGATTTACTTGTTCGGGATTTGGCTCGTGAGAACCTAAGGCCTTATGCAGCTCCAACTTAAGTTGTGCCAAAAGTTGATGGATACCTATCCTATTCGGATATCCTAAGGAATGACAATGTCTACGTGATTGACTTATCGGGAGCTTGCAACTTTGTTACTACCTTCAATGGAGCCGATTTGACTGCCATGAAGAGACAAATGCTTCGATAGATGAGGTCGAAGCTCCTCCAACCGTGAGAAACTAATGTGGGAGCTACCCGGGACCCCCCTTTCAATGCTAATGCTACATTGTTGTGTTATAGTACTGTTGACTAGACCCGGGAGACGGGTTGCACGAACAACGCTGAATTAAACAGAGCGGCACCGCTTCCAATTCATTTTCAGCCTTTTCAGTCCTTTGTCCCTTTCCAGTAATTTCTTATATATGTGTTATATTAGGGTTTGAATTCTAAGTTTTAGCGTATATTTTTTGTTGGGACAGCCGTCAGCGTCTTAATTGTCCCTTCTAGAGTTGTATTCAATGGCGGGTGGTGCTCCGGTTGTAACTCGTCCGAGGTGGTGATCTCTTTCTAAGGAATCGAATGATGCTCTGGATGTAGCTCGTTCCCACGGAGGCATTTTTCTCCTAGTTTTCCATCCTTCTGTTGACCTCATTTTTAGTGAGGTCTAGTCTTTCTCTTAGGATTTAGGATCTAGCCTTAGGGGTCTCCCTTCGACTATCTTAGAACCTTATAAATGGGACCCGCCTCATTTTAGTTCTACCCGCTTCCGTCCCCTTCTAGAGTTTTCAACCCCTTTTGTGGTTTCGCGTGCGTTTCGCGTGCGTGGTATCGACTTCTAACACTTAGAAGGATGAAACTAACATGAGGAACCCAAAAGGGATTCCTGTAGGACCTTTTGCACAATTCGCACTCCCGCACGCATAAACTTCGCAATTCGGAAAGTCGACGCGTCTGATCGCCGCAATTCGCATTGCCTGCACTGTTACCTGTCGAATGCTCAAGTAAACCCTTTCGGGACGATCGATCGCGGGTCGAAATTTAACGAAATTTGAATTTTGACGCGTTTTTTATCCGATTGTCGACGACGTCGTCCGAGCGACCCCGGATGACAAAACGGACTGCACCGGCGCGTCCAGAACGTCGACTTTGCCTAGGGAGGACACCCATTTTGTCGCGTCGCCGCGCGCGAGTAAATCGTGTTTTAATTAATATATATATATATTAATTAACCCTTTTACCCCTCCCCCTTTCCTCTTCAATCCCTAGCACTCCCTGCGTCCGGGCTCTGTCTCCCTCCCTTCTCCCGTTCGCGTGTCTGCCTCTTTCCCCTTCTCGGTCCCGGGCGGTGC
>NW_018250760.1:26612-35386 GCF_001263595.1 Phalaenopsis equestris | reverse complement strand
TTTTTAAAATACGTTGTCCACCTGACGAATACCTGTTTAGGCTGGGAAATAGCCCCTAAGTGAGGTTCAAGACACACTTCTAGACGAGTGGTGGGTTCTATACGTTCGGGTGACCGAGTAGCCTTCGTGGACCCTCGAGAATAAATATATCTGAGCCTAGTCCCATACGAGTGCTTGCGGTCCCCCTCGTCCGAATTTTGTTTCTTTGTTTTATCGAAGTTTTGGGACATGACACTCGTGTTACTTTTCCTTTCTTTTGGAATTTTCCCGGGAGTTTTGAGGATTTTCTTTTACTTGAGTTTTTTTCGTTGATTTTCTTGAGTTTCTCCGCTTTTCCCCGGGTTTTCTGGATGATGTTTCTTTCGGACTTTGCTTTTTGAAATACATTTTGGTTTGCTATACTTAAGGAACAGCGGATCTCACGGGTGTACAGGTTTGCTTTACATTTTACAGCACTTAAATTTTCCTTTTTCGTTGATTTTCTTGAGTTTCTCCGCTTTTCCCCGGGTTTTCTGGATGACGTTTCTTTCGGACGCTACAGCATGTTACACTTGTCTTGCTTCTACTTGCTACAGCATGTTACACTTGTCTTGCTTCTACTTGCTACAGCATGTTACACTTGTCTTGCTTCTACTTGCTACTGCTCCTCTTATACAGCATGTTACACTTGTCCTGTTTCTACTTGCTACTGTTCTCCCTGTATAGCATGTTACACTTGTCATGTTTCTACCTACTACTGTTCTTCATGTATAGCATGTTATACTACTCCTGTTTTATGCCTACTACTGTTTCACTTGCATGCTACTGTTCATTCCTGTATTGCACGCTTTACATTTTATAACTTTAAACATGTTTACCCTTTTTACACAGGATGTTTAGAGGACTACAACCATAGGGCCGTTTGATTTGATAGTATAACCGGACACCCTAGAAAACTTAAACTCGTCATGGCAAGGAATTTGGTGCTAGCGCTGTGGGCAGCACGGTCATCTTCAACAGCATAACGCATCTCCCCCAGCAAAACCATCTCTTTTTCCTAGAAATTAAACAACAATTCATAGGATTTTGAGGTTGTTTGCCTAGCGCAACATAAATCCTCCACCTTTTTCTTTAGGCATTCGTATAGCTCTGTCGTACGATTTAAGCTCTAAACTCGTTCTAGGTTCCGAGGTTATCGTCCGATGCGACGTAAACCCTTAAACCCTCATATCTTCTAGGCAATTTGAGTGACCCTGTCACGCAAATATAAGCCCTAATTAAATAAAATTGGCAGGATGAATCACTTTAATAATTTCTTTTCAAAATTGGAGCCAAACCATAGGATAGACTGGGAACCTACTGAGGTTCGCCTCAGGATCAGTGGTTTCCCCTAGTTTCTCTTCATTTGGATTCCTTAACAATGTTCCAGATTTGAGCTTTTCCCCCTTCATACTTCTTTGTCCGATTTCGTTGTAAGGTTCTATCCTTTTGATTTCTTTGAAGACATTATTCCCTGATTTTTATCGAGAGTTTTCTTAGGTGACTTCGGTCATTTAAGATGTAATTAACTATAGGGGTTTGCCCTTATAGGAAGCTTTTCCGAACCCAGCTTAAAATAAACTTATTTGTATTAAATAGGGGAACTTGTCGGCAAATAAAACGGTTTCGCAGACCCAAACAGATGTCATATGTTTTCCTAGTTTATTTGATCGAGCCTCACCCTCAAGTCTTGCGTTTATCCCTCGGGGTAGATACATGATTTGAGGTAGAGCGCTCTTTCATTTAAACTGTGAAAAATATGAGGTCAGTTTGATTTCATATTTTTCTAAAATTATATATATATATATACGTAAATTAAAACGTTCTTCCGAAGCGGGCGATGGGATTTCAATTCCGGCTGCCGACAGCTTCTTACGGGCGACCCCCCCAAACAAACCTCTTCCTTACTTTTTAGTGCCAACACCTTCGCATTGCCCCCTTCACCGTCGCTACCATTTCCGGCCTTCTGCTTCACTGCCATCAGTTTCCCTGCCCTCTAACTTCGCTGTCGTAGCCTCATGATCTTTCTTGTTTCTTTTTTCCACTATCATACCACCCTCCATTGCTGCAACTACCCCCGAACAGCCTCTCAGTTATTGTTTTTTACAATTCCAACCGCCGACAATGCCTTTCACCTACTTACAAGAACTTCATAACTGCAGTTAAAGACAATTGTGGTCAACTAGAAGTATCCCTAAATGCCATGGGGATGAAGACTTCAAGTTTTAATTCACAAAATATATTTCTTGCCCATTGTTTGATGATTTTAAATCCAAGTTGAACATGATTGATAATCCACCTTAAAATTATCTGTTTTTAGTGTACATTTTAGGTTCATTTATGCACTTTTTTTATGATATTACAATTTAAAAGAATGTATTTTGTATGTTTTTGGTTTCAGGTACAAGAAATGAAGTTTTAGCAAAAACGGTGCAATTTGGAGCCAATTTGAGCAAGTAAGAAAATTCTAATCCGACACATTTTGATATAACTTTCTATGCTTAATTTCCTCTATATTTATCACATGTTTTTGAATGAAATTTTACTTTAAACAAATGTTATTTTCATGTTTATCTTATAGGTATAACATTAGGAGCGAACCAGAGCTGAAACGGGGTGAAATAGAGCTAAAACGGAGCAAAACAGGTGTGTTGCCTGCAAGGTGGCGCTAAAGCGCCGAACACGACTATAAACAGGCGCTATAGCGCCGATTCTGTCTCCATAGTGCTCGAGATGGATTTTGGACGGCTTTTAGGCTATTTTGGGCTATTCTGGGATGTTCTGAAAACTTTCGGATGGCTTGCACGCCCCGTAGAGTTGTTAAATGAATCTAAACACTTGGAAAGACTCTTGGATGAAGAGATGTATCTCTTAGAGTGAAATAGTGTGTCTTTTGGATGAAGAGACGTCTCTTAAAGAAAGGAGGGGTTTTATGTCTCTTTAAATAGGGGGGTTGGCGCCTCTCATGACAATTAATTAGAAAGTAATTAGAGTGTGTTTTTAGAAAGAGTTTTTAGTGAGTTTGGCGTGAGTCTATGAAGATGTAAATTTCTCCATTTTTCTGGACAGATTGGTGAGGGATTTTGAGATAAATGAGTAAGGAAGTATGAGCGGCGCATGAATCGGCAGGAGACTTTGGTGAGAAGATTTTTCATCTTTTTTCAGAGGGAAAAAATTAAGTATTGTGTTCTTCATTATCTTGTAATTATTGTAAACACTTTCTAGTAAATTTTCTTTGATTTAAACGAAGTTTTATATTGTGTTTTTTCTATGTTTCATAAGTAGTTTTCTTTACTCTTTTCTTTTAATATGAAGTTGTGGCATGTGTAGAAAAATTTATTTTATGATAGAATAATTTTTATTTTCATGTGATGAGTAATATCTATTTTACTTCATTGACATAACTTAAGTGACAATAAGTTATGTTAAAATTTGTTGCATGTAAAACTAAGGCTCGGAATAACAGTGATCTTGCAACTTGAGTGCACTTACATTGATCGGTTGACTAGTAAAGTAGTTTAGGCGGCAATGCAACTTTTAAGGAAATGTAATTTAATGATCTCTTTCATTAGGAGCTTCTAGATGAGAGATAGTTGCATAGAACTAATTTAATACTAAGTGTATGTATACACTCGAAAGAGAGTAGGTAGTCATGTTCCTTGTTGGCACATAATTTATTACTTGATTCTATCAATGTTTACGGTTTACGTCATTATCATCGTTTTATTTTTCTTTTGCAATGAAATAGATGCAAGTTTAGGAATTTAGATTTGCTTTGATATTCTTTTATTTAATTAATGTGATGATATTTTCATCGACTCTTAATTTACTTTACAAATTGATCACTCGTAATGTTAAAATTTGTTGTGAAACATAATAATCCAGGAGGACTATGATTTCACAAACTAGTGAGTATCACATTTCAACTTGGGCAGAGCCGTTGCGATCACTTGAGGGGGAGTGCAAATAGATAGGGTGATAAGTTTTTTATAGGCGTAGAATTAATGTTTTTAGGGTGACAGACTGTAGATTCTGTTATCAATTCAGTATAGAGTTTGGATTGTAAGGGTCTCTAGTAGGTTCTATAGAGAGTGCACGGTGGGTAATCTGGAAGTAAGAGGTTAGAACTACTCAGCACTACTACACAAGCTGATGAAAAACTCTAGGTTAGCGAATGTTCTTTGCTAGCACCGAGATGGGGTGAAGAATAAGTTTATTCCTATTTGTCACTGGCTACATTAAATTCTAAGCATTTCATTCCTACACATAATCTAGATCATTGCACAAGAAGGATAGTCTTTAACATCTCAAAATTCTATAAAACAATTTATCCAGATAATTTATCTTTAGATTTAAGATTTTCATTTACAACAAGTTATTAAAAAAATCAGTTTAATTGATATTCCAAACTAAGACCTGATAGTAGTATACTAAAATTAGCCTAAAAAATTTCTTACCTTGCTTCTTTGTGGGATCGATAGTGAGGTTTTGAATGAAAACCTTATATTACTTGAAACGATACGTATACTTGCGTAGAACCTCTAGTGTGTGAAATATCTTGTGAAATATAAATCAAATTCTAAATTTTATAAAATCTTATTTTGCACACTAGCCGTTTAAATATAAATTGAGTCAAGTTTTTTGTCATCTTTTGGAGCTTAAAAATCTACGTAATTGTGGGTCGGGTCAATTGACATGTATATTTCAATTTGAGGGAAAGTGTTAGAAGTTATTAGTATTAATTTATTTTCTTTCCGGTTATTTCCTATTTTTAGAAATTATTAATATTGATTTATTTCATTTCTAGTTATTCTCTATTTTATTTTTTTTTCTTTTATCTCAGTGTAGTTATTAGGAATTGATTAATCATAATCTTGGAGGTATTGGTGTTATATCTTTCTTTTTTAAAATTTATGTAACATATATTTATGCCTTCATATCAATAAAATTATTCCGCTAAATTCTCAAAACAAACAACACACACACAAAACAATGCCCCCTAATTTACAAACATATCAAATATGCCTAACCTAAATAAGGAAATGAAATAATTCTGAAATAAAAGATAAAATAACATAGAATTGGAAGGGAACATGCTAATAAAAAATTTCCTAAGTTGTCCCAATGAAATCTTCTAAGATCTCAATTTTTTTTTATCTCAATTTTTTTTTTAGAATCTTCAGAGATTCCCACAATAACATATTAGAGAAAATGGTTTTTTCTTCTGAATTCTTTGGAAAGTATGTGATTTGATTTAAATTATTTCACTTGGTGCCATGACAACTAGCTATTTTCATTTTTGTTGTTTGAAAGTTAGAAAATAAATTTTAGAAAACGATAAAATTTGGTTATGCTGAATGCGTAGTTAGAAATTAAGCTTGATTTAAAACTCATGGACTTTCAAAAAAAAATTTCTCAAATGTAAAAAAAAATTTCTCAAATGTAAGATTCAAAATCACTTTTTTTATAAAATATATTTTCCAATTGCAAAAGCCAAGAAATGAGCCCCTGGAGTAAATTTACTGATTGTTGTTTTGCTCTTGCTTTTTGCTCAAATTACAACTTGAATCTATGCCTCTTAGAGGAAAATTAGATTGGCATACAAGAAAACTGATAAAATAAAATCAAATGAAATGAAAATCATATTATGATACGAAGAACGTTTATTTTAGGATGGTGATATTAATTTCGATATAATGTTCTTCATTGGTTCAGGTTCATTTATGATGATTGGAGCATGCCACATACTGCAGCCAAGCTGAAGTTTCCTATGTTCTGGGATGTTGAATCTTTCCACTTGTTGAAAGATGAGCTCTAGTATCTTCTTTTCATCAAATCTATCTGCTTCTTAATTTGTTCGCCTGGTCAAATTTCTAGATTAATGATATGAGCGTTATGGCGACTTCAGCCCCCTCGCCCCTCCCGGAAAATCCATAAGATGGGATTTTATCATTGTAAAAATAAGAGTTGATTACTAGACCTTGTCAAAAATTTTTTAAAGGCCCTCACCAACGTGACTAGTTGGTATCCACATTGTAATACTGATGCTTAAAATCTCTTTTCATTGCAGTACAATGCTTAAAATCTCTTCTGAATCTTAATATTTATAGGTCATAATTGATGCTTCACTTGCTTTGTTTTTGTGTAATCTCTTACTTTTAATGTATCTGATAAAGTTCTTCAGAACTTTCCTTCTTATTTTCGTCCAGAAGTTTGAATGCGTTCATTAGTTGGCTATGCTCAAGTAAAATATTATTTTCATGGTGTCTTGTTGACTGTCAAAAGACTTAGCCCCTCAAAGGAAACCTCCAGCAATTATAGATGTTTGAATGGGGATTTTTTTCTTATTAAAGTTCTCTTGTCGAGAAGTTTTTATTTAATTTTGATGGGACGTTTTTGTTACGCCGCGTGGATGTGAACTGGTTCTGAAGGGACCAGTCCAACATCACCCAACCGGTTAGGCAGGCCAGACGCATCCACGAAAAGCGGAGCGGGCGACAAAAAAAGGAAAAAAGCTGGTTGCTGCGACCAAAAAAAGCGAGGTGCTGCGACAGAAAAAGGAAGGGAGCAAAGGGGATCCACGAGGGCCTTAATCACATATTCAAGGAAGAGAAATTAAAGGAGTTTAAAGGGAAGGCTTGGAAGGAAAGTTTTTGAATTACCAAGAGTGAATTCTATTAAAGGAAGTAACCTAGGGCTTGTTTTTTATGCATGTTTGTTGTTGGCTACTTTGTTCTTTCGTTTGATGGTGTTCCTAGCGAATTCTAGGGTTGTGGGTGAGCCATTCTACCTCTCAAAAAGTAGATCACCATTATATCTTGTTGTTTTCATTTGTTTTTGTAAGAGCAGCCCTTATTTGTGTTTTTTTGACCTATTTATTTTGATTTCGTTGTGGCTTGTTGCTGATTTTGGTGCTGATGCGTATCAAATTGGCATTAGAGCATAGATCTTGGTGGGATGGTAGCAAAGAAAGTTGATGTGCTAGAATGAGCAGTGGAGCAAATTCAATCTCGAATGGAAGAAATGTTTGCTATCATGGAGGACAAATTTTCTTCTATTGAAATTCGAATGAATGATGGATTTGAAGGCATAAGGGGAAATGCGGGAGATGATGAAAAAGCACGTGGAAATGCAATCCAATGTCGTGTTGACTGGTCCAGTTGCAAACCCTAATCAAGGGTTGGTCAGGGAATCCTTAGCTAGGTCAAAGGGGAAGAAAATCAAGCAAAAAGACAACAAAGAATATATCATCTACCTACAAGAGCGTCCTCCTAAGGCCCTAAGAGGAGGGGCGGAGACTTCTGATGGTGGGGGATAGGCCGAAAATTGGAGAAGGGATGGTGGAAGGGCACCAAAGAGTATGATGGAGAAAGGTGGGAATCGGGAGTGGGATATGCCTATGACCGCAGGAGGGAGTTTTATACTAGATATATGGGGGGAAATTCCGGAGGGAGAGGAAGCTGTAGTGGAGATGCAAGGATCAGGAAACTAAAGATGTCAATCTTCGAAGGGTATGATGCACATGGATGAGTGTATCTGGAGTAGCGATACTTTGCGATCAATGGGCTAACTGAGGAAGAGAAGCTCATGGTAGCGGGATTATGCTTGGAGAGGAAGACTTTAGCGTGGTTCTAGTGGATAGAGGCAATGTATCTAATACACTCATGAGAGGAGTTTAAGGATTGCTTGTTGGAATATTTTTGAGTCATTTAGGAAGGAAACCCACACGAGCAATTCTATGCTCTGACTCAGGAGGGGACGGTTATGCAGTACAGAGAGAAGTTCGAGCTTGTGTAAGGGAGGTTGAGGGGGATTTCTGCAGCAGGCTTGGAATGGAACTTCTTGAAAGGCATGAAGCTCGATATACGAGCGGCCATCCGTCTCTTGAGACCAGATGGTTTAAGGAAAATGGTGGAGTTCGCCCAGATGATTGACAATAAGAAACATGTCAAGAAGACCGGCAAAGGCTGCAATGATTGGGATTCTACAAGAGCACTGTGACTGCCACGACACCGAGGACTCAGGCGATGTCATTTCAGAAAGAGACACCGAAAGAAAAGAGTATCGGACCATTGTCCGGGGTTAATTTCAAGCGCCTCACAGATGCAGTAGTACAAGACAAAAAAAGCCATAGTATTGTGTTACTGTTACTAGAAATACGCTCCAGGACACCATTGCAAGGAGTGCACCTTTCAGGTTCTTTTAGTTCAGGAGGAGGATACAGAGAGTGAGGAATCAGAAAAGTAAGCAGCGGATGAGGAGCATCTGTATTTGGATGTGGCGGAGGTATCCCTGAATTCGGTGGTGGGATTTACCCTGAATCACACCGTGAAGGTGAGGGGATGAATCATGAACAACCAATTGTGGTATTGGTGGATAGTGGGGCCACACATAACTTTATCTCAAATCAAGTTGTGAAAAAGCTAGAGTTGAAGCTGGTGACTACATGGAGCTTTGGCGTCATGATGGGGATAGGGAAGGTGGACAAAAGTTGAGAAATTTGCAAGTGGGTTGGCTCTGACACTACATGACCTACAGGTGTGGAAGACTTCCTTTGGATTTGGGAAGCACAGATGTGGTTCTGGGGATAAAGTGGTTGCCAAAATTGGAAGAGTTGAAGGCTGATTGGAAGTCCTTGACGATGGAGTTCCAAGTGGAGGGTAGGAAGGTGGTGCTGAGAGGAGATGCTAGCTTATGGAAAATCATGGCGTTGCTCAAAATTATAGTCAAATCGATTCGGGGAGCAGGAAAGAGCA
>NW_018250760.1:18625-26554 GCF_001263595.1 Phalaenopsis equestris | reverse complement strand
GTACAGCAGCTCCTACAGCAGTTTACTCATATTTTCCCACGCCAAGCAAGTTACAACCTCAAAGGGAGCACGGGCATGCTATTACATTGAAGGAGTGGGTTTATCACATCAACGTCAAACCATACAGGTACCTCGAGATTCAAAAAGATGAGATAGAGAAGCTGTTTGTGAAGAAAAAAGTTGGAGATTCTGTGTGGACTATCAGGCTTTGAATAAGGAAAAGGTGTTGGGCAAGTTACCTATTTCAGTGATTGATGAGTTGCTAGATGAGCTTTTTTGGGGCAATCATTTTATCAAAAATTGATCTTAAGTCAAGGTACCACCAGATTAGGATGAGGCCAATAGATGTACACAATATGACATTCAAGACACATGAAGGAAATTATGAGTTCTTAGTGATGGTGTTTTGTCTCACTAATGCCCCAATGACATTTGAATCCCTCATGAATAGGGTTTTTCATCCTTATCTCCGGAAATTTATCCTGGTTTTATTTGATGATATCCTGGTATAGAGTCGTATAAAGACAGAGTATGTGGGCACCTGAGGATAGTCATAGAAATGTTGAGGGAGCACTAATTGTATGCTAACTTGAAGAAATAATTTTTTGCTCGGTTACAGATGGAGTATCTAGGACATGTGATGACTAGGACGAGGGTAGCAGTGAATCAGTCCAAGATCGAGGATATGGTTGATTGACCCTTGCTAAGGAATTTGAAGGAGTTAAGAGGATTCTTGGGACTCTCACAGTCTATTATTGGAAGTTCGTGAGAGGATGTGGCGTGATAACATGACCATTGACGGAGCAATTGAAGAAAGACAATTTCAATTAGGGGGAAGTAGCCACACAGACATTCAACATCTGAAGAGGGTCATGATAGCGTATCAGTATTAGCGCTTCCAGATGCCAGTAAACCATTTGTGGTGGAGACGGATGCATCAGGATACAGATTGGGAGCAGTGCTCATGCAGGATCAATGACCGATTGCCTACTTCAACCAGATTCTTAAAGCCAGACTGAGACTGAAGTCACTATATGAATGAGAATTGATGGCAATTGTCTTGGTCATTCAAAAGTGGCGCTTCCAGATGTCAGTAAACCATTTGTGGTGGAGACGGATGCATCAATATACGGATTGGGAGTAGTACGCATTCAGGATCAACGACCGATTACCTACTTCAACCAAGTTCTTGAAGCTAGACTGAGGCTGAAATCAGTATAAGAATGAGAATTGATGGAAATTGTCTTGGTCATTCAAAAGTGGTTGCCTTATCTATTGGAACGACAATTCTTGGTTAGGACAGATCAGAGGAGTTTAAAGTATCTTCTAGAGCAGTAGATGGTGACTCAGAAGTATCAAAGAAGGCTATCCAAACTACTGGGGTATGATTTTGAGATTCAGTATCAGCTTGGATTGGAGAACAAGGTAGCTGGCGCACTGTCGAGAAAGGTGGAAGAACCCCAATTGACGACACTATCGATATCCATAGTCGTAGATTGGGAGCCTTGAGACAGGAGAGCGAAATGGATGAGGAGCTGAGAAAAATAAGGATTGAATTACTATAAGATATGAACAGTCATCTAGGATATGCATTGAGGGGACAGCAGCTGCTCCACCAGGGGCGATTCGTGCTACCAAAGTCGTCGGAGTATATTCCCAGATTATTACAAGTGTTTCATGGTAGTGTGATTGGGGGTCATTTGGGGGTGTAGAAGACTTATAGTTGTCTAGAGACAGAGCTATATTTAGTGAGAATGCGTGGAAACATGGAGGAAAGGTTGCAAAATGTGATGTGTGTCAGCACTACAAGTACTTGACTACAACACTAGGGGGTTGCTACAACCATTAGCACTACAGGAGAAGGTTTGGGAAGAAGGTGGGCTTTATTGGGGGTTTCCACGGTCAGAAGGGTTCACGGTGATTATTATAGTCGTGGATCGCTTAAGTAAGTATGCACATTTCATTCCCTTACGGCATCTTTACACTGTAGTCTCAGTCACGACGGTGTTTATCCGGGAAGTAGTGCGTTTGCACGAGGTGATGTAATCAATTGTATCAGATCGGGACAAGGTGTTCCTCAGCCACTTCTGGAGGAAAAAATTATTGCGTACGGACATCGCACGCAAATTTTGTGTGCGGTGTTCGATCAGGACCTTGAAAAAATTTGAGTGACAGTTAAAAAAACAAAAAAATGTATTTCAGTGGTCTTGATCGGACACCGCACACAAATAATCGCTCCTTCTAGAGGGAGTTATTCAGGTTGCAAGGGATGGTCCTTAAGAGAAACACCTCATATCATCCCCAGATTGATGAGGTCGACAGGAGTATGGAGTCATACGTGCATTGTTTTGTATTCAATACATCGAAGCTATGGGCTAAGTGGATTGCTTGGGCCTAATATTGGTATAATATTTTGTATCACACCGCAGCACAGACAAGCTCTTTCAAGGTATTTTATGAGGGGATCCACCTCACTTGATACATTATGGGCATAATACCACACCAGTATCTAACGTTGATCAGTACTTGGAGGGGCAAGACAAGATACTAGCAAAGCTCAAGGAGCATTTATTGAGAGCTCAACAAATCATGAAGAGAAAGACAAACCTACATAGGAGAGGTGCAATTTGAACCAGAATGTGGTCTACTTTGAAATTGAGGCCCTACCGACAGAAGATATTGGTCAGGAGGAGAAGCGATAAACTATCACCGCGATACTTTGGGCCTTATGAGGTGATGGCGTGCATCGGGACAGTGGACTATCATTTGAATTTATCACCATCGTTCGCACAACACTCGGTCTTCCATGTATCACAGCTGAGACGTGTGATTGAAGATCATATACCCTCGTCTACAATAACGCCGACACTGGATTTGGAAGTGTATCTGAAGCTGCTAGAGACCAAAGGAGTGCACTGAGGAGTAGGGGGAGCCAAGTAGGTATTGGTGAAGTGGAAATAATTGTCAGACTATGAAGCAACATTAGAGCCTTATGAGGTGATCCATAAGCAGTTTTCATTCTTCCACCTTGAGGAAATGGTACTTCTTTCGGATGAGAGTATTGTTATGCCGCCTTGATGTGAAACGGTACAGAAGGGATCGGTCTAGCATCTGCCATCCGTCAAGGCAGATCGGACGCGTCCACGAGAAGAAGCGGAGTGGGCTACACGAAAAGGAAAGGAGCGGGGTCTTGCGATGGAAAAAGGAAGCAAAGGAGATCCACGAGGGCCTTAATAACATATTCAAGGAAGAGAAATTAAAGACGTTTGGAGGGAAGGCCTGGAAGGAAAGTTTTTGAATTATTGAGAGAGAATTCTATTAAAGGGAGTAACCTAGGGCTTGTTTTTTTATGCATGTTTGTTGTCGGCTGCCCCACAATCTTTAGACGTTGCTAGGAACACCACCAAACCAAAAAACACAGCAGCCAAAAAACACCATGTATCTTGTTGTTTTCATTTGTTTTCATTAGAGCAGCCCTTATTTGTATTTTTTCCACCTTTCTATTTTGATTTTGCCGTGGTTTGTCGCTGATTTTTGTGCTGAGGTGTATCAGTTTTTCATTTTTATGTGAACTCTTTATTATAATGAACTAGATGATATATTTTTTGCCCACAACCATTATCCCCTTACGGATTTAAGGTTTGAATTTCTGTGTTGCATGAATCCCATTTGCAGCTTTAAGATAACTAGTAAAATTGCTATTCGTTCGATTGTGGTGCTCTTATTGCAAATAGTTCAAGTTTTACTTTTGCTAGAATATGTGTGCACATTGCTAATTCCTCACCCCTTACAAAAGAAGTTCGTGATAACCTTAATGGAAATATGCAGTCTTTTTCAGAACTATTTATGATCGGAAACCTTCTTTTTATCCTAGTTGTAGCTCCTTCACCCACTCTCTCCGTCTCTAATACCTAGAAGGCGAAGTAGTAGTCGAAGACATGTTAGTGTGAAAGGCACACCCACGGTTCCTGCTACAATTATTTATTTCATACCTTTCCCTTAATTAGTTGTCTGGAGTGTTAGAAACATGCATATGATTGATAGGGTCCTTCCCTATAGCAACTTGTCTCTTCTAATTGCTTTTACCTTGTTGTATGCTTGAAAATAGAAGTTACTTTCTTAATGCCATTCTATGTTCTATTTAAAGGCAACAACTTACATTTTCTTATTATTAGGTCCTTCCTCTTCACTGAGAACATTCTCCTTTTATCACTTTTGACTGCTTTTCCATTTCTTGTCAATCACGATTTCTTTTTTAAAAGCTTTACTGTTCGGCAAGCTTGATCTCATTACCGTTGTCGCTACTACTTTCAAATCTTAATTTTCCTTGATGCAGCTGCCATCAGAAGCTCTTGACAGTGCTCTCATTGTTGTTGTTAGCTCTGTTCCTCCCCATCTGTTTATTTTCCTCACCTCTCAAGCCCTTCAGCTCTGTTGAATGTGATGCAACTGCCATCAGAAGTTCTTGACAGAGCTGAAGGGCTTGGAATGTAATGCCTTTTGTCAAATTTAATGTTGCTTGCCTTTAGGCTGAGGAATGTGATGCCTTTTGTCGCTTATCAGTCGTAATCTTTGCTTCATTCAAAACAAAATTTCTTCAAACAAATGCTGTTTTGGCTAATGGAATCCTCACTGGTTTCTGTTCTAGGGACTTTCAATCTTTTTTTCTTATATGCCAAAGCTTGACATCAAGAAAGTTTTCATTAGGGTCAATAAGGAGTATATATATATATATATATATATATATATGAAAAGCCCAAGGGCTGATTTTATTGAAATGGAAAAGATACAAAAATGTTGTATGAGAGGTCCCAATAGAGGCACCCTACCCATACAATACTGAGTACAGTAATACCCCAACAAAAAGATACAGATAGATTTAAAAAAATATATTTAAAACATGCAGAAAATAAACAAGTAGCTAGGGATGAGCCTGCTTA
This sequence comes from Phalaenopsis equestris, assembly GCF_001263595.1. Classification (NCBI taxonomy): domain Eukaryota; kingdom Viridiplantae; phylum Streptophyta; class Magnoliopsida; order Asparagales; family Orchidaceae; genus Phalaenopsis; species Phalaenopsis equestris. Next base: position 21,614 of record NW_018250760.1, on the reverse strand, counting down.
GTCCTGCTTCTTCCTCTAGTTTTAGGAGCGGAGTCAGATAACAAACTTTGAAGCGTCATGCCATTGTCAGTAGTAACCAAAGTATCATTCATTAAATTTTCAAGTTAGAGTGTGCCCCAATATTCTTCTTCCGCTAAGAAGTGTAAACCTGTCATTCTTCATCTGAAGACTGGCTCATGTGTGGGAGTACGCGGTCATCGTCTCATGCTCACACGAATACATAGCTTTTTTTTTTAGTCGTGTATGTACACATGCAGTTATGTACTCTCGCCTGTAACAAAATACAATGTTGTGTTGTTATCCACTTTTAATAATTTATTGTTTACATGACTTCATTCAATATTACATGAACATACCAACATATATTACATGAGCAATAACAAAAAGGGGCATTTACATACATTCAACACAATTCTTTTGTATTTACATATATAACACCTAAACTCTCATATTTCCATGCATAACACTCAAATCCTTAATATTACATAAAAATACACCATCACCAAGTTTCTAAAAATAAAATGCACCTTTTCACGTATAGGTTTATGACATAAAAGCATTATAAATGTAAATATCAAATTTTACGTGTTAGAAATATAAATTCATAAGAACTATGCTGTATACATATAACTTTCCTTAACAAGAAATTCAAATTTAAATAATTCTACCCACATTAAATCATATAAATTATAGAAAACACCATTAGTTCTTTTTAATAAACCCCTAGACCATATATATGCTCCATTATAACAAAAGTATTTCTCTCCAATGGCAAGGAGAATCATCCCTTTAATTGAAAAGCATGTTGGCAACAAAAGTAAATGACATAATTTGAAATAAAGAGTTAGCATAAACTAAACCATGCGCAAAGTGGGAGACATGTTGCCAAGTAGAAAAGGATGTGTAAAGGCATATTTAAGGCTTGTACTAAAAGCATATTAAATAAAGCTTATTCTTAAATATAAACCCTAAATTGAACAATTTCTTAAAACATTTTTTTTCTTAACCTCTCACTTGCGATCTCAATTGTCTTTCGTCTTGTTCGACCGAATAATTAGGAATTCAACATAATTTAATTTAAGAAAATAAAGACTAAATTATCTAAATTTATTTTAAATTTATGCTTCAATCATATAAATAAGCATTAATTTAATGTAAGATTTACATGCAACCAACAGAAAATCCTTTCTATTTGCTTATCTAACACATAAACTTCAAGTTCTACATAAATGCCACATTACCATGCATGAAAAGGTGTATTTCATGTATTGAAAGATAAAATGGTGGTATTTTAATGTGAAATGCAGGCTTTGGGTGATATAAATGTAAAATGCAAAATTTAGGTGCTAGATATGCAAATACATAGGAAATGGGTGGTATTAATGTGAATTCCCCTAATTTAAATTAGTCTTAATTAAGTTCAAAAATAGTGGTCTATCTGCATGTATAAAAAGTAATTAGTTAGTCCCACATCTTGTAAATAGAATTAGCACTGAATCCTCTTAAAAGAAAATGGGCTCCCATCAATAATTAAGCATATTTGATTATCTTCTTGTAGTCCACCATTCAAGAAGCCTAATGAATTATAGGATGGATTAATTTGTGTAACTCTAATAGCACTTGCCATAAAGAAAAAAAAAAAAAATTGAACACCTATTGAAGGTGAGGATTCACCATCTTATATTGTGTTTAAAATTAGGGTTTGTTTGGGACAACTACAATTATTTGTAGAATTAGTTGTAAACTTGTTCCAAGAAAAGTCATTTTAAAATTATTGTTTATGTTATATATTTTTTTATATTGATAAAGTCAAACTATCTTTCTTGTTGTTATTATAACTTAATTGATGCAAACTTGAAAAAAATATTTTCTAATGAATAATTTTGTTAAACAATACAAAATATTTCGAGAATTTAAATACGCAACACAAAATTCTTATATATTTATGTTGAACACAAATTTATTTGCGAATGACACACAAAGATAAAATATATAGAGAGAGAGAGAGAGAAAATGTTCTGATAAAAAAAATTTCCGGTCCGAGAAACTTCTGGTAAAGATCTTGACTTATATATTTATGTTTTTTTCTATTTATGGTTGTTAATCCTCTTTAAATGCTACATTTGGGTTTGTCTTGTCCTAGACTTTAAAGTGTGAGATTCTCGGTTTCTTATCCCCTTTTCCCATCATGACTCGGAATCTTGAAATAAGTCAACTCCCAATTGGGTCGTGAGATGTGATGGCTAAGTGTCGGGTCTTGTGCGTTCTTCTTTTGGTGTTTGGCTATAGACACTCGGCTACACTTGCTTGATCACAGATGCTCAACCTCGGTTAATTGGTCTCGATTACCATGTCTCAGCCACTCGGCGTCGTTTACTCTGCTTCAGTTGCTCGACCTCGCTTGTTCAGCTTCCTTGACTGTGATAATTGTGTCTAGTTGACTAGTTTATTACTTCCACTCAATCTCGATGGCTTTCACTGATAAATTGGTTCTGAGATATCTGATTTTCGATGACCTGGAATATGTAACAATAATGAAGAATCGCGAAAGAGGAAGTGAAAAGTTATACATTGAGGAGTTGAAGCAAAAAGTCGAGCGAGGGGGGTATGAAGTGAAAGGGGTCAGAAGCTAAAGAAGTGAAGTTCGCTACCAAGTTTGTCATCACGGTGCATGATAGGGAATCCTCGTAGTCGAAAGCAAAGGACGACAACGTCTAGCCCCAGCCGACCAACGTAGAAGAAGAGGAAAGGAATGAGCATCGTAGAGGAGGATGAGTTATGATCACGATGGAAGAAGACGACCCGACATCGAGAGCTCCTGTGGGAGAGGATCCTTATGCATCGTGATCGCTTGATCCTGAGCGAAGCATCACCCGCAGTAAAGAAGCTAGCTAGAGGTGAAATCATAATTCGCTCATGGATTAGGGTTCCATTAAAGTTAATAAAGGTGACTTTTTTTATAATATTCAATAAGAATTATATATATATA
>NW_018250760.1:18360-18601 GCF_001263595.1 Phalaenopsis equestris | reverse complement strand
CAATATACATCTATGTGTGTGTGCGTGTTAAAGAAGAATAGTCGGAGGCTATCATACGAGCCTCAGCTACCCTCATATGTCTAACTATTCAAAGACTGCCCTCACTACAGACAAACTGGTCAGAGGATTTGTAACCATGACCCGAGGGGACTTACGACCTTCAAAGAGGCTGCTCTACCAATAGGTCATGGCTGGCGACACACACACAGATATATATATATATATTCATCGTTTTTCACAA
>NW_018250760.1:15128-18333 GCF_001263595.1 Phalaenopsis equestris | reverse complement strand
ATATATATATATATATATGTATATGTGTGTGTACCGCTTACTGTGAGTTTTTTGTTGGTAGAGTTAGTAAGACTCTTGTGGTCACGGGTTTGATTCCGCCTTTGAGTGGAATAGAATTCTTAAGCGCACGAGGTTGGTCGGGAGGCTCATATAATAGCATCTAGCCAATCTTTAAGAAAGGTTAATATAACATGTGTGTGTGTGTATAATTAGAAAATTTAATATAATGAAAGGTTAATAGTTTATTAAAATATTATGTTAATTAAATTGTATGCCTTATTAGGCTTCCAATTGAAGAAGTGTCGACGTCATGACAAATCATATAATAATTGAGGTGAGTACTCATACTTCTGATCTATAGTAATAATTTATTTATTCTCAACTTTTTGCAATTAATGACACTTGTACATGATTTATTCTCATTGATATTTTTTTTTATCAGTCATATTATTATGAATGCTAGTAGCTAATTCTTATCATGCATTGGTATATGTGTTATATAATATGTTGAATTAAATGTGTTGAGCATATGCATGATATGTTTATGTGGGTTGTTTGTATGTGCATGACTAATTATGATGCAGTTATTTCTTAACTATACTAGTGGAGGAACACTAAGGTACCCATGCACATATATTAAAAAAAATATTGATATTGATATATCTTAATTGACACAATTTTTAGATGGTGCTCATGTGACGGTTGTACATATATATAATGATATTGATATGCTTTTGATATAGTGAGATTATTTGACTAGCATCAAATATTTTTATTGATTTATTAAAAGTTTGACTCGCATACATATTGCCACTTTTACTCCCTTGTATATTTCATTAGTTTGTTTAGCTTATAGTTGTTTTGAAATAACTTTTCAAGTTAATTAAGTGATTAATGATGAGTGTTAGAAGAGAAAATGTGTATAAAGGATGCACAACTAGTAGCAAGGTAAAGTTAAATATATTGTTTTAATCTAATTTGATCAACAACTATTTCATAATAACTGAATATAAAAAATTTAATTCACACCGTCTAACCATCTGTAACCGCTTTGGTTAATTCGAAGCCTCAGGCTGAGCCGTAACAAAAGTAGTATTAAAGACATGTTTAGGATTAATTTATGAAATCTTGATGAAAGGTCTAATATGATAATTATAAAAAACTTTTAATAATTATAAAAAAAATTGAAGTTAACTTGAAGTAATAATTAATATACATTCAAGAATAATGATACACTCGTAATCTTAGAAGAAGATAATCTGAAAGAAAACGAAGAAATATAGCCTACTATAAATGTGAACACCAATGTCCTTACTCAAATGATGGCGGTAATAACTCAATTGATTTAAGAGTTCAGATCGCAGCCTATCGGAAGTGATTCACTATAGATATGTACTTGAAGATATTTCAAGATTTTTTTTCACTTTTGTTGAATTGTACTGAGGACCCAATTCAAGCGAAGAACTAGTTAATAAGAAAAGAGAAGATACTAGATAACATATCTTGTCCGAATGAAACAAGCATACCGTTAGCTACATTTGTGCTAGATGGAAAAGCCAAAAGATGGTGGTGTCAGCAATGTCGGCACGGTTTAGGGGACATACCCAACATGATGGTTAGTTGGGAGGAACTCATGGAGCTATTTAGAGAATGGTTTGTACCCCTATTCACTTGAAGGCAGATGCAAGGCATGTTCATCAAGTTGAGGTGCGGAGAGAAGACGAGCATGCACTACAAAGAAAAATTCATTGTACTGTCGAGGCATGTGCCACAATTGATCGCTACTGCTAAAGAAAATGCAATAGAATCCTTTTGGGATTAAAATATTTGATCAGACAACCATTAGTACCTTTAGAGATCGATGAATATTCAGTATTAGTATGACGAGCTAAAAGATTGGAGATCGACTATCAGCTTACTCAGAAGTGTTAGGAAACACACAAGAGGAAAACTGCATAAGAACATGTAGATCACTAAAAATGATCCAATGAGAAGAAGTCCAGAATAATTCAGGTGGAGTTAGCAAAGGTACGACTCAGGGTACTAGAGTCACTTGTGCCAAATACGGAAGATGACATAAAGATGATTGTTTGATGGCATCTAACACTTGTTATTGGTGTCGTCAACCTGGTCATATAGTAAGATATTGTCCATCTCTTGGCTAGAAGGGCATTGAAGATCAGAAGTCAGGTGGAGCTCCTTCACAGAAGTCTACATGCAGACAAAATAAGATAGAGTAAATAGCGTCAGCTCCTACCCAAGGTCAATCAACACAACTGGTTCGACCTCGGGTATGTTCTCTCACTCATAGTGAATTTAAAGAACTTAAAGCTACTGATGGCGGTGAGGTCTGATGAGTTTTTCTTTTTTCTTATATTGAAGAGTAATTTGTCTAGCATATTTTCTTGCTTCAGTATTGTAACCAAAAATATAGTTAACTCGCATTGTATCGAATCTTACCTTTATGATGATTACCTTTTCATCTTAATTAATGATCCTTATTTTCATCATAAAAACTATAGATAGCTAGTGTCGACCTAGTAATGAGAAATGACTTGAGGTATATTTATAACTTTCAAGGAAGATTTTTTTTTAAGTGGAGAAGATTGTAACAATCTTTTTCAGTTACCAGAGGGAGAGGAAAAGAAGAATCGAGAAAGAAGAGATGAAGAGTCGGAAGAGGTAGTGAAAAGTCAAATATGAGGGAGTTGAAGCGATGAGTCGAGCAAAGGGAGAGATAAAATGAAAGAGCTCGGAAGCCAAAGAAGTGAAGTTTGCCTATAAATTTGTCGTGAGGAAGGAAAAAACTTATAAGAGAGTCGAATGGCACATGTTAGGGCTTCCTCATAGTGGGAGGCAATGGACGACTGCGTCTTACCCTAGCCTACCATCAAAGAAGAAGAAGAAGAGGAAAGGAAGGAGCATCACAGAGGAGGAGGACCAGTTGAGATCGTGACAAAAGAAGACGAGCTGACGTCGAGATCTTGTGCATAAGAGGTTCCTTGTGTGATGTGATTACTCGGCCCCGAGCGGCCAAAGGAGAAGAAAGGGAGGAAGAAGGCGGTGATGACACTCATGCGAGAGGTCAAGCCGAATATGACCAGCAGTAAAGAAATTCTTTACAGGCAGAATCACAATTCACTCATGGATTAGGATTCCACTGAAGGTAATAAAGGTCATATTTTTATAATATAATTATATATAT
>NW_018250760.1:12125-15064 GCF_001263595.1 Phalaenopsis equestris | reverse complement strand
ATATATATATATTTGTGTGTATATGCATGTATATATATTTATATGTACGTGTATATGTATGTATATGTATAAGGGCATATATGAATGGCGTCATCTTCTCCCGCTATCAGCTCTACTAGGGTTTCAACTCATGATAAACCCTAGCAACTGTTACTGTGATTCGCATCAGTTTTCTTTCCTTTCCTTGCTGTGATTTATCCGGCTTCGTCTTCTGCATCTCCTCGGTCTTCGTCGACTTGCGCTCTATTTAGACGCCGACTTATTCACACGTTAACATCTACAAATTTTGATGACGACTGCTTTGCACATCGCATCTACTTCGCATGTCGGCCTCGTCACTTTCAATGCTCGACGACGCCTCTGTCGTCCTGCCCGACAGAAAGTTCCCCCACACTCTTCTATTTCGACACTGCATCTCTCCCAGCCTGACAACTTTGTTTCTTCTCACAGCAGGTGAATGTCGACTGATCTCCCTGCTTTGATAACGTTTCCATCTTCTTTGGTTGAACCGGACATAGCCTTCTTTACCCACATGGTGGGTAACCTTTAGGTGGAGTTCACAGTTGTCTTCCCCTCAAGCTATAAGGATTGACGCGATTGTACAAATGATTGCCCTTTTGTTAAAAAAAAAGTAAGAAAGGTGGAAAAACAACAATCATTTTCTCTGACTTAGAAATTTCAACACTGACGGAAAAAAATCAAGTTTGCTTGTATTGGAAAATTTCAGTCGGGGCACCTACCTATGGAAGTTATCAAAAAGAGTGTTGATGATCTATACTAGTTGGCAAGTGAAAAGTGAGACTCATGGATGGGAGACATGTGTTGATTCAACTAACCGTGGTTGAAGACTACATTCGGATTTTCTCCAAGAAATATTTTAATATCACATGCAAATCAATGAAGTTACTCAAGTGGTCTCCTGATTTGGACCCAAATCATGAAACTCCCACTGTACCAGTATGGTTTAGTCTATCTGATCTCAAGCTGCACTTTTTTCATCATCAGGTTCTCTACTTTATTGAGGTCATCCTTGAAGACCATATGAAGATAGATCTACTCACTTTCAACATAACCATACATTTTGTTTTCAGAATACTTGTGGAAATGAATATTACTTTACCTGATGTTATTGAAGTCTGGCTGGGTACGACTCATAATGGATATTGACAACAAATCGTCATGGAACACAGCCCTCCGTATTGTACCCACTGTAAGATGTTTGGGCATATCCTTGATAAATGCCACAAGCTCCATCTTAATTTGAAATCTAAGGTTCAAGTGGATAAGGATGGGTCTAACCCCACTGCTCTGGATATTTTAGTTCCACCTGAGGAGGATACTACCAGACAGGAGGTGTTTGTTTCCCCTATGGACCACCCCACCCCCTTGACACTGTTGTAGTTGTTATTGTTACTGTGATTAATGTGATGTCGGCACCTTCAAACCCCATAAAAAAACAATACTGAATATTACCATCAAAGGATAGTGTTCAGGCTCACAATCAGGAAAACCTCGCAGCTCTCCATCTTCAGGAAGTATTCGGTGTAGAGGCAACTCATACTTCACATATACTAGAATCTATTGTGGGAACTACGGTTGGGAATCATCTTGTTACAGCTCTACCACCTCATCAGACTGATTCTCTGGATGAAGAATGACAGGTTTACACTTTGAGGAGGAAGAAGAAGAATGAAGATCAACTCGAGCTCAGGAGTCTTATAGATGATACTTTGGTTACTTCGGGTAATGGTACACACCTTACCAATTTGTCAGTTAGATCCCTTCCGAGAGCAAGAAGCAGAGACATAACTAAATTGGGTTGATCCTTACTTTTTCAGCTCCTTGGTGGTTTTGGGCGTTTTTTATCTTTATATGTACCCTTTTTGACTTTTTTTGTGTTGTACTGTGCGGGTTGGGTGTCTATTTTTGGGCCCACTCATATAATCTATCTGTATCTTTTCTCTTTAATATATTAGCCCTTAAGCTTTATTCTAATATATATATAATTAGAGTCGGCCAAACAAGCAAACCCTTAAAATTTCAGAAATTATGTCACCCATATGTCTTATATATATACATATACATATATATATATACATATATATATATACATATACATACATATATATATACATATACATATACATACATACATATACATATACATACATACATATACACATATACATATACATACATACGTGTCATTTTCTTTTTCAGGTTATTTGAGTATTTGATTATAACTTGGATGATTTGCTTAAGCACATCAAAAGCCTGGATAAGGCAAAGGTTCCAGGCAAAGGTTCCATTTATTGTTAATTCCTTTGTGGCTTTTTTACTTTATGTGGTGGTGTCATTTTCTTTTTCAGGTTATTTGAGTATTTGATTATAACTTGGATGATTTGCTTAAGCACATCAAAAGCCTGGATAAGGCAAAGGTTCCAGGCAAAGGTTCCATTTATTGTTAATTCCTTTGTGGCTTTTTTACTTTATGTGGTGGTGTCATTTTCTTTTTCAGGTTATTTGAGTATTTGATTATAACTTGGATGATTTGCTTAAGCACATCAAAAGCCTGGATAAGGCAAAGGTTCCAGGCAAAGGTTCCATTTATTGTTCATTCCTTTGTGGCTTTTTTACTTTATGTGGTGGTGTCATTTTCTTTTTCAGGTTATTTGAGTATTTGATTATAACTTGGATGATTTGCCTTTATATATATATATATAAAGGCAAAGGTTCCAGGCGTTTGATGTGCTTAAGCAAATCATCCAAGTACATGGGGACCCCACAAGCAGCACAAAACAATACATATATATATGTATATATATAAATATATATATGTACATATATAGATGTATATATATTTATATATAGATATATCTACATAAGTATATATATATATACATGTACATATATATATATATATATATATATATGTATAT
>NW_018250760.1:3043-11583 GCF_001263595.1 Phalaenopsis equestris | reverse complement strand
TATATATATATCTATATATATATACATATATATATCTATATATGTACTTATGTATGTATTTATACATGCATATATGTGTATTTATAATTATGAAATTTGATACTTAAATAATGAAAAGTTAATAGTTTATTAAAATATTAAATTAATTAAATTTTATACCTTATTAGGCTTACGATTTCTGAAGAATCGATGTCAAAACAAATCAAATACAATAGATGTGAGTACTCATACTTTTGATCTACAATAATTATTTGTTTCTTTTCAATTGTTTTGTAGTTAATAACACTTGTACATGATTTATTATGATTAAGATTTTTTTCTTTATCGGTCATATTATTATGAATGTCAAAACAAATATGAATGTCAAAACTCAATTATGAATGATTGAGTTTATTAAAATATTAAAATAATTAAATTTTATACCTTATTAGGCTTACAATTTCTGAGAAGTCGATGTCAAAATAAATCAAATACAATAGATGTGAGTACTCGTACTTTTGATCTACTGTAATTATTTGTTTCTTTTCAACTGTTTTGCAGTTAATGCCACTTGTATATGATTTATTATGATTGAGATTTATTTTCTTTATCGGTCATATTAATATGAATGTTAGTAGCTACTTAGTTTCATGCATTGGTGTGTTTTATATAGTATGTTGAATTGAATGTGATAAGCATATGAATGATATATTGATATTGATTGCTTGTATGTGAATGACTGACTATGACAAAGTTTTCTTTTCATATTATTAGTGGGGAACAGTAAGGTACTCGAACATTTATATGGAAAAGAATGTTGATGGTTATGTGTTTTAACTGACAGAATTTTTAGACATTCCTATGACGGTTGTACATATATATAATGATATTAATACATTGTTGATATAGTAAGATTCTTCGAAAAACATCAAATATTTTTATTAATTTATTGAAAACTTGACTGACATACGTATTGTCTTAATTTCTCTCTTGTATTACTGCAGTTTATGAGTATAATTATTTCCCTGGCTCATTTAGCTTGTAGTTGTTTTAAACTAACTTTTCAGGCTACTTAAGCGATTGACGATAAATATTAGAAAGAAAAATGTATATAGAATACACAGAAAATCACTAGCATGGTAAAGTTAAATATATTATTTTAATTTAATTTGATTAGTAGTTCTTTCGTAGTAACTGATTATACAAAATTTAATTCACATCGTCTAATCATCTGTATCTGCCTTGGTTAATCTCCAGGCCCTGACCCAGTCGTGAAAGGCCGTCTTATCCGTGATGACTCTGAGAGTCATTTTTTTGTTGTACAATTTACATATTTAACATTTTAATTTTCATACTTATATGCATAACACTTAAATCTTTAACATCGAGTCCAAAATACTATTGCTATCAACCTTTTAATATTAAAATATACATTTGTTTTTTTCGGTTTATTCCAGACTAATGCTTTCTCTAGACGAGATGCTGGCAAAGGAGATCTGTGAAAGGTCTCGCACGAAATTTACATTATTTTATATAATTGTTCTTGCGTAAGTGCTTTGGTATTATGAGAGGGATGGATTTATGGGGACAGCTCAGTCTAGCATAAAATTAAGTTTTTTAGGCCAAATTTATGACTCATTCAGTTGGTCATAAAACATAATTATATTGTGACAACTACATCTTTGTAACAGAAATCATTTTTTATCAATCAAAACTTCACCATGAAGTGTATTTTTCATAATCTTTTTGTCAAAATTTTATCATCTAGCATAAATTTCGAGATAATTTTTTAGTATGAAATGTCATAGATTCTAATTCAAGATCATCGAGGGCCTTGATTTCAGCAAGTGTATAATCAAACTGACAGTCACGATAAGGCAAATCTGATGATACCAAAATTGATTTAATATGAGTTCAACTGAGTTCAGATCAAACTATTAAAACATACTTGGAGTTTTGGATCAGTCAAATGAACTTTAATTTTGACAAAGTTATAGTTGAATGGAACTTCTCGACGAGGAATGCAACGAACCTATGCTTGCTTAATTCGAGGCCATTATGGTTCCCAAATCATTAAAAATAGAACGCCCATTATCAAGAAAGATCAATATGAATCGTTTGATCAGATGGTTGAGGAAGTTATTTGCTAAATGAACAAAATGTCCGTACTTTGGATACTATAAATAGACATCATCTCTTCACTTGAAAAGGAAGAGAAGAGAATGAACTCTACGAGTTTGTTTTGGATTAAAGATCCGGCGATAACACCCGACATCTGTAGTCGCCAGCCACCGTCGAGCACCGCCCGTCGTCTATCATCAACCTTCGACCACCCGTCGTCCATCATCAACCTTCAGCATCCCAAAAATGATCGTAATGTGCAACACCACAGTGAAGACCTGGTGGTAACTTCCAACCTTCATAAACATTGATTATTGTTGACCACTGCCCATCGACCACTGTTAACCATTGCTGATTGCTTCGCTAATCGCTCCTGCTCACTGCCGTCAGCAACCCCTGCTTGCTCATGTCGTATCTAAAATACAACAATATTATATAACGTCATACTGAAGATCTGACGATGACTACTGTCGACTATTGCATTCGATCGCTTTATTCAAAACACGACAATTCTTTCCGGACTCCTGAAGTTTTTCTTTACATTGTATACAAATAAGTGTTGTATCGAGTATAAAATTACAACTCCGCTCTCCCAAACATGCAAAAAATAGTGTATCTTTGTTCTTACTCATTTTTAGTGGATTACTTTGATTGGGCTAGAACTCGTGATTTTTTTCTCTTTCTGGGTTTTTCCATGTAAAAAAACATGGTGTCTTCTGCTACTACTTTTTTATTATATATTTGTGTGTTGGATCTTTGTGCAATACTAAGACATTAATTAATCACTATATCACAATAAATTTTCCGATGCATAATAAATTGTATAAATTTTTGTCACCAAAATTTTCACAAATGTTCTACATTGCTTGTCTAATCTTCCTCTTATCCTGAAATGATATAAAATGAATATAAAAGAAAGAAAGGTGTATTTACGTAAACAATTTGGACATATTTTTCTCTATTTTCTTGGAATTTGTTTAAAAATGTAGTTTTAAGGAATTTAAAGAAAGAAAATAAATTTTGAACAATTATGTTCATCAAATATAGCAAAGGAAGCCTCAGTTTGGAGTTCTGTTTAAATCTGACTGGATGTGCAATTACTTGAAGACATTCTTCCAATATTGCAAGTATACGTACATAAAAAATGAGCCAGCATAAATCTCGAAGAGATCTAACGATTAAGAAAAAAAGTACTGTGAAGGTTGGCCCATTTTCAGGAGGATGTGAGACTCACTTAATCAACTGAACAAAGTTGTCTAAGCTAATCCAGCAAGGCTAAAACAACCCAAGTCATGGGGTGAACAAGAAGACAGGTGGATGATCTGAGTCAAAATCATTAGGTCAGAAACGAGAACAAAAGAGCATCTCAACCAACCACTACAGAAAAGTCAACTTTATGTGATATTCTATTCTCAGGTATAGTAGATTTTAGAGAAGATCTAATTCCATGGCATGTTCAATCATCCCATGGATGCCTCAGACACTCCTTTTCAACAATCAAGAATCAAGAATCGACAATCAGGCCATATCAGTTAGTAAACCAATACCAATTAAAGCTCAGTCGGTCAAGCTGATCATGTTAACCCAAAGCCAACTAAGCTTAGTCGATTGAGCCAGAATGTAGTTTGACGACAAGATCATGCATGTAAAAAATTATAAATACCCTATTACAGGCCTCTTTAAAATAGGGACAAAAATGTGATATCATCATTATACCCTCTCCTCTTTAAATAGGTGAATCATTTTATGAATAAGACACGATGAATTACTGTTGATTCTCTCTCATTTGTCTCTCTCTATCTCTTCTTATTTATGCTCTATTCATTAGGTGTGATTCACGCTCAAACCAGGATTCAACATCCTAAAAGGTGCGATGAACACGGATCATGCCATAAATAAGAAGAGCAGCCCAAGAAAAAGAAACTTATATTAGAGATCCTAATAACATGAAGTGCATCAGAGAATTCGTGACCCAACATATCTAGGAGATGAAAGATTAGATATTGGATGTCATTCGAGGCACATTGATCCAGAAAAGAGATCAGCGGACTCGAGATGAAAGGCTGTCGCCCAAAGACAGAAGTGTTTCCCCAGCTTTGGAAGGGGAAGACGACTCCACATCTTGAGTTAAAGTTAATGTTAACATTGTGCATCAATCTTATTGGAAATAATGTGTGTCAATTTTATTGGAAAAAATAAGTTACAAAGTAGGCAAACAACTCTATTGTGTTGAAAACATACCTCAATCTTATGGGTGATGTTGTTTGTTGATTTTATTGGTGATAGTCCAAGATAGTTTGTTGACATTAATGCTAGTGTGAATAATATGCATTAGTTTTATATAAAATGACATGTGTTTATAATATTGATGACGTTGAGTGACAAAGTTGGTGGGTATTGATATTTGAGTTGATGATGTCTATCACCCTTATGAGTAATGTTGTGTGTCTACATTATTGACGACAATGAATGATAATCATAGGACATTGTTGTTTGAGTTAATGTCATGTATCTATTTAATATATCTAGAAGTATATTAGTGTTGTTGGTGACAACAGACAATGAAGTCCATGAGCATCAACATTTATTTATATGCAATATAGTGACCTTATAAGCAATTACACGTGTCAAAATTATTAATGACAACAAGTGACAGAGTCAGCTAATGTCGACTTAATATCAATAGTACATCGTTCTTAAAAGTGATACGTACCTTGACATTGTTGATGATAATGAGCAACAAAATGATGTGGGATGATAGCTAAGTGATGGCATAGTTCATGAGTGTGAAAAGCATTTATAAGCACTATCGTAGATACCATTACGAATAACCTTCAAGTCTCTTGCAAATGCGCTACAAAAAGTGTTAGCAACACTAAGTAATGACAGCGCCTCTGCAGCGCTTTTAGAAGTGCTATAAGAAAGTTAGTATGTTTGATAAGAATTACTAAAGCTTGAAAACAGTGCTGCAAAAAGTCTTTTTTTTTTTTGTAGTGAAGGATGCATTGTGATTCACGTGTAGCTGATGTAGAGTTAAGAAGTCTTAATGAAGTTTCATATGGCCAAGTGACCACCGAGCTCATCATCTTGTATTTCTCTTTTACTTTTATTCATTTATTATTTAATTATTTTAGTATAGATTGCTTATCTCTATCATAAATAAATATATTGATACACCATCAACATATTTCTAACATCCATCACAAATCTCACAGCATGACATGAATCTCGAGGTAATGTTTTGAGTGAAAAAAGTTCAAACATCAATTAATAGTCATCCAAAACTCTGATTTTAGCAAACTTATAGTCAAACTAAGTGGATCAATGAGACTGACCCAATGGTACTAGAATCGATCTAATCTGAGTCAAATCAAACTCAAATTAAGTAATTAAACCACTTTAGGAAGCTTTTCAGACATAATTGGAACGTCAAATGGACTCTGAATCTGACAAGCTTATAGTCAAATCTAGCATCTTGATAAGAGAATTTCAACAAAACCATGAATGCTCAATTTTATGATCATTAAGGCACTTAAATGTCCATTGGACATCATCTGATCAAGGAGATCTCTCTAGGTTTTCCGATCAAGAGTGGATTCCTTCCTTATTTGCAACATGGACTTTAAATAGAGCCTTACCTCTCTTATGAGAAGGTGACCTAGACCTTGGGCAAGAGGAAGATGAGAGCCTATAAAAGGGGGAGTTGCAGCCTAGCATTTTGCACCATGATTCCTACCAACTCCAGTCGTCGTCGCTTTGGGCTCCGACCGTTGCTTCGACTTTTAGCCACTACCACCCACCATCAGCGTCATGTACCTATAGTCATCAACCACTGCCGCCCATTTTCAGCCTCTCGCTCCTGCAACTGTCGACCAATAGCTTCTATTAATTTTGATTGTTATTACCTCCAACTAGCTTCGACCACCAACACCACCAACCAACTTTTTTGCCTCAGCCTCCAACCAGTTGTGATCAACTCTAATTGATATCGACTCCGATCTGCCAACTCTGGATACCTCCACCATTGTCCAACTCTAGCTCCGGCCACAGTCACCTTCCAACTTCGGCTGTCACCACCTCCGACCAACTTTGGATGCCGTCACCATATAGTTAACTTTGGGCACCACCGCCACCCTCTAACCAACTTTGGTCACCACCGCTACCTTCTAACCAACTTTTGCAATTGTCACCTCCAACCAATTATGACAATCACTTCCGCCAGTACCTCCGACTGCTACCTCCGCCGAAAAACTCTAACCACAACCTCCTTTTCTGGCCAACTCTGGCCATCTCTACCACTTCAAGCCAACTACAGTTGTTGCCTTCTGTCAACTCCAACCACCGCCGCCGCCGACCAACTTTAGTCATCGCCGCCCTCTGGACAACTCTGGTCACCACTGCTACATTGACTGCCACCTGCTCCTTGCAGTGATGACTCTCGTGAATTCACAACATACACTGTAGAACCCCGATGTACATTATAAAGTAACAACACACCCACTTACAGTGCAACGAAACCCTCAAATATGGTCTAATAATATACCCTAGTAACAGTGAATATCATTAGACTCTTAAAGCTTCCTCCTTGCAACACCCAACTCTGGCCTCTGTGGTCTACGAACATCATCTCAGCTCACCACTGTAGCCTACGTGACCACCTATGACCTATGTAGTTTCACAACTTGTGCAGCTTCTAACTTTAGTCCCCATGACCTACGAACATCCTCATAACTCACTAGTAAGCCCTACGTGACCAATTATGATTTGTATGGTTAACAACTTATAAAACTCCCAACTTCAGCCTCTGTAGCTTATGAATGTCATCATAGCTAACCACTACGACCTACGTGACCAACTAGAGCCTACGAGGTTCACAGCTCGTGCAACTCACAACTCTAGCCCCCTATGTTCTGCAAATATTGTCATAGCTCACCATTATGACCTACATGACCTATTTAAAAAATATGTGGTTCATAGCTTGTGCAACTCCTGATTTTGACACCTATGACCTACGAACATCATCATAGCTCACCACTACGACCAATATAACCAACTATGATTTACGTGGCTTATAGCTCTTGCAGCTTCTTATTATGGCCTTTGTGGCCAACAGATACTCTTGGACCAACCATCTACAACCAACATGACTGATCCCAACTTTTACGATAGTACTACGAAGTATGTGTGGTGATATTCTCAATTTTTTTATTTATATTTCTTCTTTTACAACGACGCCAAAAACTTGACTCCGAAGCAAATAAGAGTGCAACTATTATATTTAAAAATTGAGATACTATGCAAGTATATGTATTTTTATCAAGTAATATAGGACTTTTTTATTAAACCCCAAATATCAAACCACATGGAGTACTATAAATTTTTAAGAAAAAATTAGATAGCAAACTCTACTTTGAAAAATATTCTTACTCAAACTGTAGATGCTATAATAGGAATTAAAGTTCGATTCTTTTTGGTAATTTTTGATGATTGAAAATAAAGTAAACAACTAACTAAATTTAACTATATTTTCGTAAGATGAAAGCAATATAAATAAAATATTTTTTTCTTTATCATGAATCAGTAACAAATATAGGAATTCTGTTGTGGAAGTATTTAAATTGTATTATTCTAAATAAGAGCAATATTATTCTTTACCCTTACTAGAGATGCTATAAAGAATATTGGTTAATTTAAATTTTGAATAGTCCTAAAGACGGGCTAAGTAGGGAAGATACTACCTCTCACTCAAGTGTTCTCTCTTCTCCCTCCACCTAGGGGCTAACATCTCGTATCAAGACCTAAAATAATAAATTGAAGTGGGGCTTTAGCATGTCACTCTAAACTCTCCTAACTCTACACCCTTCAAAGTTCATTTTCTTATTTATTTGCACTCAACCATGTTTTGCACTCAACCCATGTGAATTACATTCTCATCCATACAATCTCATGTGATTCTTACCATTAGTTGACTGAGACAATACCATCTTGGGTCTTACATGTTCTCACAACAAATATTAACATCTTAATTGGTCAAATCAAGAAGTAAATGAAGTACATTGATTAAATCATCACAACTTATTCGAGCATTAAAGATCAATACTTCACACAACTTGCATCCAACACTTAATTGCTTACCATTTAAAAAAAAGATAAAGAAAACTACTCGTAATTCATGGCAAAAACACAAAAACACTTAAGTTTAAAATTAGAAATCATGTAAATACACAAGAAGTTTAAATTAAAACTAAATGTAGTCACAAAGATAAAAACTTATCTCAAATTACTTTCCACAAAACTCTTGAAGTTCCTTTGGATCTCTTAGTTTCTGTTACAATACTGTCTACTAACACAATTACAACTCATCCCTTTCTTCTCTCTAAGAGTATCCTAATTATTCTATGATGAGAGGGGCGGCAGAAAAAAGTCTCAAAGAGACGGGG
>NW_018250760.1:0-3023 GCF_001263595.1 Phalaenopsis equestris | reverse complement strand
CTTCAATTCAATCCAAGTCCTTTTATAATTTTCCAAATGGTGATTTGGTGTCCCTTCAAAAACGTGTTTGCATTCACTGAATCTTCCAAGAGTCGCCTCCTTTGAATAGTCATTTGAGTGTATTTTCGTGCTCATTAACTATAATTCAAGTTTTCACCAAGAGTTGCTTCAAAACCCCTTCAAAATTCATTCAAATTCATTGAATTTTCAAATAACTACTTCTGGCGCGTAAATGCAAGGTATTTGGTGCTTAGGCGTTGCCTTCTCTATTCTCCTAAGGCTTAAGCGTTAGTCCTGGGTACTTAGGTGTCACAGTTCATTTCAACACCTTCTTCATTTTTACTCCAAATTTGAACCTTTTTACTGCTTTCACCATATTTCATCCATTTAAGTGTACCTGAAAGTCAAACAAACAAATATCTTCCATCAAAGTGTAATATCCTTAAAAATAGGATATATAATTTTGAAAATTAATAGTTTAATTTTTTAAATATGAGACCAAACCGATCTCATATAGAAAATAATTTAAATAAACAAGCACAACACCGTAAGCGATGCATCTATCCTGAGGAATAGACACAATACTTGCTAATGAGGCTCAATTAAATAAATTAAAGAATTTATGACATTTTTTTTAGTCTGCAAAACCATGTCTGTTGAACGACAAATTTCCCCTATCCAATATAAAAAATTAGACAGAGTTTATATTAAGCTGGGTCCTAAAGTTTTCTATAAGGGCAAGCTCCTATAGTTAATTACATCTTAGACAATCAAAATCACCTAAGAAAACTCTCGATTTAAATCAAAAAATATTGTCTTCATGAATTTCAAAGCTTAGGACTTTCAAGGTCGGACAAAGGAGTGTCAAATAGGAAAAGATCAAATGAGAATAGTTATTATGGAATCTAAAGGAAGAAAACTAAGGGTTGTCACAGATCCTAAGGAGAACCTCAGTGACTTCCCAAGCTATCATATGGTTTGGCTTTAATTTCAAGGAAATATTATTAAATATTTCTTCCTATCAATTATTATTATTTAAGGTTACATTTTCATGACACAATCATACAAATAGCTTGGAAGATGGGAGGGTTTACGTCATAATGAATGACATCCTCAGAGCCAAAGGTGATTTAGGGCTTAAATTGCACAATATTGTTGTGCAAAGACCTAAAGATAAGTTGAGAATTTATGTCCTAATAGACAGACTACCTCGAAGTCCTATGACTTGTTATTTAATTCTAAGGAAAGATTTGTTGTTGTAAATCCACTTGCTCTCTCAAAGTTGTTCTTTTGCACATCCTTATCATGTTGCCTACGGAGTTAGCTCCAAGCTCATCGTTGAAGTGACAGCTCCTGGTTCAAGGTTCAAAAGGTTTTGCAATTTAAGTGACAAGTTTTGTTGTTGTTCAAGTATTATGGGAGGCTTAAAGTCGATTAGAGTGACACCAGTTAGGATCTCATGGTTCCCTCGTTCCGTACCACTATTTTCTTTTGAATTGACTTAGTCCAAACTAGTTGTTAAGTTCATTTAAACTGGGGGATCTCGTTAGCAACCGTAGGTTACTTCATCCGAGGGACTCTCGTAAATTTAAAATGATGCATTATATATTTTTTCTATTTTATTTTGAAAAAGATGTCGTTTTAATTTTGAAAACATGTTTTTTTTTTTAATTTTTTAGTTTTGGTATAGTTTTGCAGGTAAAATAAATAAATGAGGGTAAGAAAATGGGGTAAAGTAAATAAGTAAAATTGCATTGCATAAAATATAAATGCGTACATGGGCCTTTGCTACCTCTACATGGTTAGCATCATAAAGCATAATATATTTGCAGGAAATTTAAATAAATTGCAGGAAAGTAAACAGAAGCATCCAGTACTGAAAAATTTGGAAAAAACGAATCATAGCAAGACACGGGCAAGTAAAAGAGGGAACATCCATAACCTCATATAGAAAATCAGGACTAAATGTAAGATATTAGTAGAGGTGGGGGCTCGGAGCTGAACTGTGTGCTTCACAAATTTGAGTAAGAGCTACCACCCAATAATCTACAGAAGGCAATCCTAACCTCGATTCAAGTGATTAGTCGTGGACATTTATAATTTTTCATTTTTAAATTTAATTTCATGCATATAAAATTTACTTTATGAGGCACCAAAAATTTCATTCAAAACATTTTGTAGAGTGGTGTAGTCCACGGGTTAATTAGTTTGATCGAGCTAAGACTACTGTCATCCTAAGAGTATCGGGGGCAATCATCTCACCAAGAGTCGTCGAATAGTATCATCGGTTATTATCCTCTCCTTTTGTTAAGGGTTCTTGAGATAAGAGATATTATTCTAAAATCTCACATAGTATCCCTCACTTTAGCACACATTGACATTATCGTCACTACCCTAGCCACCTAGACCTCAGACTTACACAAGCCCAATGACCATATGTGGCAAAAAATAAATATCCGCAGTTGCTCACAAGGATTTAAATACCTTAGAGAAGATTCAAAACTTTGAGCATTGGGTCAATTAATATAGGATAAGTAGTATATGGTATTCTATTGATTTAGGTGAATTATCGGGTCCCGATACATAATTTGGTGGGTCCCTGATCCACTTTAAAATTACATATTTTTAGTGCATATTTTATGGTCATTTTATACATATTTTTAGTGATATTGCACTTTAAAGGAAGGTGTTTTGTATGATTTTGCTTTCAGGTACATAGAACGAACAATTGAAGAAAATGAGGGAAAAATGAGAAAAAATTGTGCAATTCATATGGCGCCATAGCGCCGACCCCTTGTGTTATCGCACCACAGACGGGTGCAATGGCTGTTATAACGCCCGGACAAGCGCTATAGTGCCAGTAACTTCCCTTCTAGATGTTCCATTGAATTTGGCCGAATTTTGAAGAGGTTTTTGAAGCAACCCATGGTTATTTTCAGAGATCTATTAATTTCAACAAAATTTGGATGAAAATAAGGACTTGTTGGCAGCATTTGAAGGCTTTAAAAAGTCCCACTTTTGTG
>NW_018250759.1:80092-80298 GCF_001263595.1 Phalaenopsis equestris | reverse complement strand
ATTGTAGGATAAAACATCTAAATGGTTTTTCCTAAGTTGAAGTCAAATAATAGGATAGCTTAGGAAGTCATCGAAGTTCTCCTTGGAATCCGTGACATCCTCTAGTGTTTCCTCCTTTGGACTCCAAAACAAAATGTTTCAAATTTGAACCAATCCCCCTTCACACTTCTTAGTCCAATATCTTTGAAATGTCCTTACCATTTGAA
>NW_018250759.1:69171-79742 GCF_001263595.1 Phalaenopsis equestris | reverse complement strand
AAAAAAAAAAAAAACGTCCTTCCGAAGCAGGCAACGGGATTTCAATTCCGATGACCGACAGCTTCTTACGGGCAAACCCCACACAAAAAATAGTGCCGACAGGTCCTTATTTTGATATAAAAATTGTAATAATTAAAAAACTCATTAGAAATATACAAAACTTGTTTTGGTAGGTTCACTGTGATTACAGTACCGTAGGAAAAATATAAACTTGATTTAACTCATTAAAAACAATCCAAATTGTCACCAACCCTAAGAATGAAAAGAAAATTAATTTGGAGTAATTGTAAATGTAAATGGCATAAAAACTATTTCACACTGTAATTTATTGTTAGAGGAGCTCCCCATTAAAATTTCAAGTCAATTGAAGCTAATTTGACTATTTAAATGGATTATGTAAGTAAAATCGCATTTTTGGCATTAAAATAAATCTAGTAATTAAAATGCAATTCAAAAAATTACCAAATTGGTTTTGGGAGCTCTTTATGACTAGAGGAACCTAAGAAAAATAAAATTAGATTTAAAATACTTATTTCATTTCTAAGCTATCTTTGAGCATTTAAATAATTAAAAATAAATTAAAAATAATAAAAATCACAAAAATGTAAAAACATACTAAAATGTTACATCTTACTTGCTGAGCACCTAGAACCAATTAAAATAATTTTCCTCTATTTCTAATTAAAGATATTAATTTTAAAAGCTTAAAAATGAATTTTCTTTAATTTCTCACTAAAATAATTCCAATAATTAAAATACAAATAAAAAAAATATGAAATGTTTTTCTTAGAGTTCCCTAGACTTCGAGAGATTTAATAAAAATATAAAATTTTTTTTCCAATGAAATATTATTTTATATTTAATTAATTCTCAAAACCAACAAATAGTTCTAATAATTAAATTAAATCTCTTAAAATCATAAAAATTTGTCCAAGTGGTCCTCCGACCTAGTTGAACCTCTAATAATTTTCTTAAGTATAGAGGTTTTATTTTGATTGAGTTATTAAATTTTCATTGAAAGTCCTTATTTTTGCATTATAAATAATTATACAAATTAAATAAATTCAGAAAAATCACATTTTCTCCTCTAATGTTTTAATTAACCCATGAGTGAGTTAACATAAAATTTTCAAGTCATTTGAGTCTAATTTAATGAATTATAGGATATTAAGGCCTGAGGGGCAAAAGGGTAATTTTGGAATTTAAGGCTTAATTAATATTTAGGCTTAACCAAAAAACAAAATGGGCAATAAATGATCTTAATTGATATTTTTTTATGATTGGAATATATAAGGGGTAAGTGGTAGAAACCAATTCCATTTTGGTCTTACAAAGGACAAATTTGTAATTTCTTAAAATTAATGAAATTTGGAATTGCATTTAAATAAGAAGATATTAAGGTGAGGGATTTGATTTTGGAGGATCATAACTCAATGATTTTAAGCCCTCAATTAATATTTTTTAAATAATTTATAATTCATGATAAGGATGATGAATTTCAATGTTGAAAAATCCTTTTCGTGAAAATTACAAATCTACACATTAAATCTTAAGGGCTTAGTAGTGAACTAGGCTTAATCTAAATGTTGTCTAATGAAGTGTAGAAAAATAATTTATAATTAACTTAAAACCTTTCAAAACACTACAAGGCCATTCTTTAAATTTAAATTAATTAATTAAGTCAAGTTGCCCCTAAGGGCCTTTATCCATATAACTCATAAATGAGACATCAAGTGATAATTACTCTATTTAAGGGATAATCAAAACATCAAAATTCACTGAGCATAAATGTATCAACTGGATGAACTATATAATAAACCTAATAAGACCAAAATGAACTCTAGATAATTCCAGAGACTATGAAATGTCCAAAGTATTACCCGAGACTTCTTCAAGATCCTTTGGAAATCTTGAAGGACATCTGAACTTATTATGATTTGCTTAATGAAATCATCCTTAAAATTTAGATCCTCTAAGGTATGACGTAGGATCTAGTAGACACACCTCAAATTGTACTATCTACTTTTACTACAAGCATGTTTTAATTCCTACAAAAATTATATATACCTTGCAAAGATACTAAACTTTCAGGTGAAGGAATGAGAAGATTCGTCTGGTACGCTTTTATTGTTTACTGTGCTTTCTTTTCTCGTACTTTCTACACTGTACTTTTATACTTAAAAACTTGCATGATAAAGAATGATGTCACACTGCATGAAAACTAAAATCTTTAGGATAGCCACAAAACTAAAACCAAAACAAAAATTAATATCAACCAAGATAAAATTCACCCTCATAATATTCAAAATATAAGACAACTCAAAATTTAATCACAAACATCACAAAAAAAAATTACAACTAAATTAATACATGTCTGTCGGATGATCATCACAAAAAAAAAAATACAACTAAATTAATACATGTCTATCGGATGATCAAGAATCCCTCAGAGGAGGTATCCTACAGTTGCTAACGAGATTTCCCACGGTCTAAATCAAAGTATCAAACTCAATGAGTTGAGTTTAGTAAATTTATTTCAAATAAGTGAATTCGATAGAAAATAATAGTATTGGAATGAGGGAACCGTAGGATCCTAACCGGTGTCACTCTAATCAAATTTAATATGCCCCATAATGCTTAAATGTCCATAACCTTAGGGACATCTGATTTGACATCATAACTCGACACACTAAAAAACCTAAACTTGTAGTGACAAGGAGCTTGGGAGCTAGCATTGTGGGCAGCTCAACCATCTTCAAAAGCAAAACATTTCTTCACCAGCTAAAACATTCTTTAGAATTAAATAACAAACCCATAAGAATTCGAGGTTATTTGCATATGCAACATAAATCCTCAATTCATCTTTATGCTTTTGTATTGCTCTGCTATAAAATTTAAGCCATAACCTTCTTTAGGATTCCAAGGCTATTGTCTGTCACTACCTAAATCCTCACATCTTACAGGTTATTTGTGGGATCATTCACACAAATATAAGCCCTAATTAATAAAATTAGGAGGATAAAACATTCAATAATTCTAATTTCTAAAATCAAAGCTAAACTATATGATAGCTTGGGAATTCATCGAGGTTCTCCTACGGATCTATGACATCCCTTAGTTCTTCCTCCTTTGGATTCTAAAATAAAGTGCTCCAAACTTGAGTCATTCCCTTTTCACACCTCTTTGTCCGATCTCGTTGAAAATTGCTAATGCTTTGACCTCTTTAAAGATAATATCCTCTGATTTTTATCGAGAGTTTTCTCACGTGACTTTGGTTATTTAAGATGTAATTAACTATAGGGTCTTACCCTTATAGGACGCATTTCCAAACCCAGCTTAATATAAACCCAATTTAATTCTTTGTATTAAATAGGAAAATTTTTCGGTCAACATAAAAATAGTTTTCACTGATTTAAAGTAATGTTATACAATCTTTAGTTTATTTAATCGAGTCTTACCAATAAGTAGTGTATTTATCCTTTGGGGTAGATACATTGCTTACGGTATTAGGCTCATTTATTTAAACTACTGAGGATATGAGATCAGTTAGGTCTTATATTTTTAAAAATTTAAAATACCATTTTTCTAAATTATATATGTAATAAAATAAATTAAAACTGGTGTTGGGATATCCATCCTAGCAGCCGACAATGTAACAACTCTACAAACAGAAATAGTGCCGACATATTAAAATATTTTTCATTTTTGAAAGATATTTTTGAGCCAATTAATAACTGACCAAAATACTAAATATCGTTAAACTTTTTCATGAATATAATATTGAAAGAATTTTCTTAAGAGAGCATTTTATGTCTCACTAATTAAGGGAAACTCGGACACCAATGTTTTATTATACGTCCACCTCAAGCTTCTTCTCAAGGAGTCTTTTTTTTTCTTTGATTTTTGGATCAAACTTTTCATACAATCTTTTTTCTTTACTTCTCTTTTTTTTTTTTCTTTTCTCCATGTTTCGCTGAGAATTACTATATATGGTATAGCATGATTTAAAGATTTTGAATGTCTAGATTTTGAATGTCTGAATTCAGATGTCTGAATTCAGAAACCAATTTTTGATTTTATGCTCATCTCAAGCTTCTTCTCAGGGGACTTTCATTTTTTTTTTCTTAGCTCCATTTGTTTTCTGAGAATTAGTATATCTCGTGGAACATATTTTTTTTTTAGTTTTGAAATGGTCAAACTCCCCTGACTAATAATCCTCAAATGTTTCTTAAGTCAAATTATGGAATATTATAACTTGTTTGAAAGTTAGGACCCAGTCACGTGGCAGAAAATTAAAAGGCACATGATATCCCGAGTCTATTACTCATATTTCAATCACAGTATCTTATTTTGAAATTGGCTTAGGACCCAGTCCAAAATCTTTAAAGTTGATGACTCAGTTATTATGGCATTAATTTCATTCTCCACTGAAGCTATATTTGCATCAAAATATCTAAAAAAAATTTATTTTGGGGTAATGAGCTTTTCAAGTATTGAATAATTCTGGACAACAACAAACTTTCTTTTATTTCATTCATCACGATGGGAGGGATGGGACAGGCTAACATCAATCCTGTTAAAGTCCCCATTTACACTGATTGATTAGTAAAAAGATAAATCTTACCATTTCCTGATAGGGGAAGGTTTGAACTTCCACTTTCTAGCTTGTACAGAAACTGTTTGGATCTAGCTTGCCCTTTTCCTTTGAATTCTTCACCTAAATTATGTTCAATTTGACATCGGCTGCATAAGGGTCAATTGGGACAATGGGATCAACCAAAATCATATTTATGGAGCCTCTTTCAGATTCTATCAAATATTCTTTTGGGATCATTATTTTCCCATTCCTGAAATTCTCCTTGAGCATTATTGAAACTGTAACCCTCCTTTATGATGTCTCCAAGGAACCCATGGTACGGGCAATGTCTCGGATGTCCTTTCTTGTTGACCTTGTCAGGCATCTTCAGCTTGGACAACCTGAACTTGGGATCCTTGATGAGACTACAAAACATCTTTTTTGCTGCTTCATCTTTAAAAGAGTATATCCCATTTGATCTAGTATTCATAATTGGAAGTGTCTTTTCGATGTCCGGTAAGGTCTCTGCTGAGATGATTGCTGAATATTCTGACGAAGACGTTGGAAGGTTCATTGACGTTGTTCAACTTGTATTTGTAATTATTGTTTTCCCCTGCTAACCACAGTAATTGTCCCAGATTTTACATTGAATGTCTCCATTGGTTCTGACTCTTCAGAGTTTTTTGGAAAACCAAATTTCTTAGCTTCTCCTTGGAGATTCCTGGCTTTGCTAAGCAACTTTTTGAATGTTCTGATTATAAAACCTTTCAATAGGAAACCCACAGGACCGTGGATGCTTTTTAGAAAAATCTCAACTACTTGTTGCTCTTGCAACTGTGGCTCACATCTCTTGCTATGATTTCTCCACCGTAGAATGTAATCCAGTAAGGTTTCATCTGGCTTTTGCATCTCTACCAAAAGATCACAAACGGTGATGTAATGCTGAACTTTGGCAAATTGGCAGACAAAAAGGCTTTGCATTTCTGTGAATGTCTTTATTGAACCATTTAGTAGCTCAGCATACCAATCAAAGGCTATTCTAGTAAGACTACTTACAAACAGACAGAACAAAAGTGATTCATTATCCTCTGCATTGCAGCTGCTCACTCGCAGGTGTGCAACATGCTGACAAGAATTTCTGGTTCCATCAAATATTTTGAACAAAGGTGTGTTGACCTCACTTTTGGTTGAGGTCTAGTTTTTCCTCTTTAGTAACCTAGGGTCTAGTCATAGGTCTTTCATGTTGACTGTCAACCTAGGGTCTAGTCATAGGTCTTTCATGTTGACTATCCTTAGAAAACTAGAGAAGGGCACCCTCACCATTAGAAATTCTAAACTCTTATTTACTCAACTTGAAGTTCCACATATTGGTCTTAACTTCTAGCACTTAGTAGGTGGGGTCATTATGGGGGGGCTCAAGGAGAGTTCCTATATTGTTATTTGACTTAAGGGTTGACCTTAGGTGTTGGTCACTTCACTCACAATCACTCACTACCCTAAACCTAGAATTTCCTAACTTTGGCCCCTTGAGCTTTTGGGAAACTCATGTAGATGGTCCCTTAAACCTACTAGCCCTAGGCTAGGGTTTAGCAAAGACCAGTACATAGAGGACCCAAATGGGGTTTCCATTGGTCCATGACTTACTTTTGGTAGTTAGTTCCCCAATTTTACCAAAAATACTCAGCCTAGCCTTTTGCCCCTAAACTCCCCCAAATTACCTAAGTACCCTTGAAACCCTAAATTTGTCCAAAAAACCCAAACTTGCCACCAAAAATAGTGCCGACAAAACCTTTTGAAAAAACTCAAATTACCCAAAATCACCAAAAATTGCCAAATTACCAAAATGCTCCACATGGGCCCAAAATTTTAAAAATTCTAAAAAATCCCAAAAATTCCCAAAATATTTCAAATATTTCTAATTTCATTTCTTTCAACTACCACATTACCCAATTTCAATTTGACCATCGTTGACCAAGACCCTCAAATTTGCCTTTAAAGGCCTAAATTCAACTCAAATGTCCATTAATTTGATCCCAATCTCCCCAAATTTCAATCCCAAACTCAAATTCACCTTCAATGTGACAAAAATAAACCTGTCCAAGCCTAATTGGCCCATGCTTTGGGCCCAATTTTGATTTAGATCAAAGCTCCAATTTTGGTCACATGACATAATCTCATCAAATTGAATGCCTTAACCCCAAAATTGGCACCCAATTTATGTTGAAACTCTTCATGAGGTTCCTATTGACCATTTTCAACCATCAATTTGGACTTTACCCAAGGCTAAACCAATCTAGACCCAAGTCTAGCCCAACATGCCCAAATTGACCAAATCTCTAAAATCTTTCAAATTGACCCTCCAATTGAACTCAAAACCCTTTTCATCGTTCACCAAAATTGTTCCTTAAAATCACTCACACAAAATGCAACATTTATTTGGACAAATTGACATGGCTAACCGAGCCCAAACCCAAGTTTTTTGTCATTTGCACCCACTTGGACCCATGCACTAAAGGTAGCCTAACCACCCCAAAGCCATCAAATTAATGACTCCACAGTCATTAGTTGGACCCTAAGACTGAGCCAAAACTCACCTAACCCAAGCTAAGTGAGCCATGGACCAATGATCCTTTAAATTAAGGGATTCCATGCCATAAGTTCTTAAGCTTAATAAGATTCTTTTTGCAAAAACTAAGCCCAAGCCCATTAAATTGCTGTGACATATTCCCCTCGGTTTCTTGAGCTTCTAGCCACCTCCTCCTACCATGGTCGGCCGACCTAGTTGTCGGAGAAGCCAAAACTGAGGGCCACCTCCTCTTGAGCTTCACCCAAATCAAACCTAGAGGCCACCTCATCCAAATCCCCTCACCCAAATAAAGTGGTGGCGCCTCTCTGCCCTCCACATAGGCAACACTTTGCACCCCTAAATTGACCCACAGATCCACCCATTGGCCATTTTTATAAAAAGCTCACCTCCACGGCCATGGGAAGGAGTGATGAAATTTTCTCAGAGAGAGCTTCCCAAATTATTCACAGAGCTTCTTTGAGACCGCCTCAGTGCAATCCAACCATCTTCCCCCACTGATTCCCACTGGGGAAGCACAATTTTGAGTTCAAATTTCTGCCTAAAACTAGGACAGAGCTCAGTACACTCCCATAGTCCACCAAACTTCAATTACTTGTACCCACAACTTCACAACACTGAAAGAAGACAAAGCCCCATCAAATCCCCCTTCCACAGAGCCCTAGCATAGACATTGATCAACACTTGAAATCGAGCTTGATCAAATTCATACCTAGACCTTACACCACAATAAGAGGCTCAATCCCTAGCCTCCTTGGTCTCCAATGAACGTGCTAATATTGTCCTGAGCATCTTTGATTGAAGCTTCCTTTCATAAAGCAAAGGTAATGAACTCCTTTTCATCACGAGCCTATTTAGATTCTCCATTTACTTTGAGTTGATTTTTTGGCATCTTAACCATATGGATATGTTCCTCTAGTCTAAGTGAGCATTTTAAAAAAAAATTCACTTAATTTGGTTGAGAAATGAGGGAGATATCAAGCTTGAAAGATGGACGATTCTTGGGCTTGGCTATTGGGGATGATGACGGAGTGTCGTTCGATTAAGCGTTAGCGTGTATCGGATGGACGGTCAAGATGAAGCCGGACAGCGCTTCGAGACATAAACTACGGGATGAGTCAGCGTTGAAGTGGATGGCGGTGTATAACGGGAGCGTGCTGCGTGGTGCTTTGGAGCTGCCTAGGATGATGTGGCACCGTACGTCTAAATAGATAAATATGGAATTAAAAAAAAATCAGAAAATGACCCTTAACTTCAAAAATTCATATCTTGGTATAAAAAAGTCAAAAAAATAAAATAAAAATACCCTCTTACTCAGTGAATAGAGGAGAAAAATTTGGAAATAATTTGAATTCCATTTGATGCATGTTTTATTTTTAATTAATTAAACACTATTTTGAGTCTTTTGATTCTCCATGCATATAGGCATTTCACCATGGCTTAAAATTTTAGCATGTTGTAACCTCTGCCGTGAGGGACTTTCCCTGATTTTTGCCAAAATCAGAAGTGGCCTCTACAAAAAGATCCATATTTTCCAAGGTTATGTTTATTATTTCCAAAAATTAAACATAATAATTAGCTTGTTGCTTAGAAAAATACAAGAAAATTCTAGTAGGTTCACTATGACCAGAGAACCCTTAAGAAAATTTCTCATGAGTCAAGTCATTTAAAATGAACCTAATCTTCATAAACCCTAAAACACTAAGGTAAAATGTATTAATTTTTTATCTCAACTATTGTTTAAGATCCAAGGAACTCCCCATAAAAATTTCAATTCGATGACCTAAATTGATTTTCCAAGTTCAATATCTGTTTTGACACTAAAATGATTTTTAATGATCAAAATATAACTCAAAAAATTATGAAAACTTATTTTAGGAGTTCTTTGTGATTAGGGGATTTTAAAAAAAAATAAAATGGAATTTAAAATAAAAACTTCATTCTTAAGCCTATTTTAAATATTTAAATAATTAAAATTCATAAAAATCACAAAAATAATAAAATTAATGGAAAAGTTCTAAATTATTTTCTAAGAATTTAGGAATATTTGGAATATTTTTCCTGATTTTCTAAATAAAGATATTGTATTTTGAAGCTTAAAATAATTTCTTAAAGGCTAAAAAATGGATTTCCACTAAAATAATTTGAATAAAGCAAAGAAAAATCAGAAAAAATATAAAATTTGCTTCTCTAGGTTCTTTAGCCCTAGGGAGATCTTTTAAAAATATAAAACTTAATTTTCCACATTTAAAATATTTTATATATAATAAATACCCCAAAAATTTAAATAATTATAATAATTCAATTAAAATTCACAATATCCTAAAATTTGCTCCAAATGATTCCCTAGTCTAGTTCAACCTCCAGTAAAAATTTCAAGTGATTAGGCTTCACCTTGGTCAAGTTATCAAATTTTCTTTGAAAAATCTTATTTTTGCATGAAAATAATTATATAAATTAAATTAAATTTTAAAAAATCATATTTTCTCTTCTAATGTCTTAATTGACCCATGAATGAGGTAAGATAAAAATTTTAAAGTTATTTTAATTGAATTTGACAAATTATGAAGTGTTAGAGCTTTAGGGGCAAACGTGTAATTTTAGGAATTTGGCGTTAATTAATATTTAGGCTTTGTTCAAGAAGGGAAATTGCCAACCTCTAATCTAAATTGACTTGTTTGGTTGACTGAAATTAAAAAGGGGATCAATTGGTAGAAACTAATATCACTTTACTAATTAAAAGGATAAATCAATAAATTTCTAAAATTATTAAAATTTGGAAGTTCATATTTGGAAGTTCATTAAATGAACCTAGGACTTAGGGGTATGACTTTTAAAGCCGATAATTAATCAATTTAATACCCCTATTTGATTTTCAAATGAAATTCAAATAATGAATCATGATCACCTAAAACTTAACCTTTTCAAAATTAATTAAGACACTCACCTAGGTCTTAAGGGCTTAGTAGTGATCTAAGTTAAATGAAGACTAATTAAATGAGGATTAGAAAAGCAAACATAGCTAAAATTTAACACCTTTAATACACCACAAGCCCAATTAGGACAAAAATTTGGCTAAGTGTTTCAACAACACTAGCTTTCCCTCTTTTGGATACCTCAGAGGTCTACTAAACTTAATATGTCTTGCTTAACAAAATCATCCTTAATTAAACTCCTAAGGACCCACCAAGATATGACATAGGGTTAGGAAAACTACCAAAACCTTACTTTTCTGCCTCTACATGAACTGCCCTCACATGCATTTTAAGTTTCAGGTGGTGGATTGAGAAGACTCGTCAGGTACACTTTTTATAGTTCATAGTGCTGACAGTCTTTCTTATACTTTCTTACCGCACTTTTATTTATGCACAAAACTTGCATGCTAAACAACGATGCCACCCTTCATGAAAA